>NC_133817.1:4016232-4316232 GCF_043250625.1 Sebastes fasciatus | reverse complement strand
GTGGATTTTTTTTTTTACAAGGTGGTCTGTCTTTGTGTTTTTTCTCTTTGGAAAAAAGGGATCTACAAAATAATGAAATCTCGTGGACCATTGAAGACATGAACGGGCCTTTCTCTGCGTTGGACAAGCTGAAGAAACTGTGAGTTCATGATTGACGTTGATGTTGGTGACTTTATGGACTTTATGAACAAAGGTTTGACTTTTCTTTTTGTCGTCTTCCTCCAGATTTCTGCAGGGGAACCAGATCCGCTCAGTCACCAAGAAGTCTTTCTCCGGCCTGGACGCGCTGCAGCACCTGTGAGTCGGCCTCGTGTTTCACTGATTGTTTCCAAAAAAGTCTGAGCTGTAAACCAAGCGGAGCTGAGACACAGAGGCTGTTTGTTACAGCCGTACACCCAAACTGTCTTCTCCCGTTCCTCCGCTTTGATGTGGAATCAAGAAAAAGCTCCGCCATTAGTATCTTTACGTGTGTGCCAGACTATATCGATCACCAAAGTGGAGCTGTGTGTGTGAGAGAGTGTACAACAGCTGCATTTGATTCTAATTAGAGTTTTTTCCCAGCCGTTGCCAGAGCTCAAAGCAGCCCAGAGTTGGGCCTCTCTTGATTAACACAGCAAACTGCTGCCCAGAGTTTTATTGTTCTGGAGCCCAGACCTTTTTTTTCTCCTTCTTCTCGATTGAAGTTTTTGTAGCCTTCACTCTATACGGCTGATGTTGGCAGAAAACAAAAAGCTGCCATCTTTCCGCGTCCTAATTTCTCCTTTCTTTCTTCTCTCCGCAGAGATTTGAGCAACAACGCCATCATGTCCGTCCAAGCAAACGCCTTCTCTCAGATGAAGAACCTGCAGGAGCTGTGAGTACGGCCAGCTTTAGTTAGTGTTCTTGGTGTTGATGCGGGACAGAGCAACCAGGTGAAACTCATTATGGTCTGCTGGGAAAGTCGGGAACAAAACAGCACTTGCTTCGCTGTTAATAATAACGGGTTCACAGGTTCCAGGTCTTCTTCCACTAAAGGAGAGTTTCTAGTATAAAGCGTTGCATTGGAATTTTTCAATTTTCCCCAATAGGTCGTATGTTTGACACAGTTTCCCGCAGTTTTAAGTATTCCATCAGTAAGCAAAGCAACATTAAAAGGCCGTATTTCCGAAAACAAAAACATGATCGTGCACTGATCAAAATCACAGAAAACCAAAGTAGGGCTGTCAAAGTTAACGCAATAATAACGCGATAAAGTAAATTTGCCACTAAATTCTTTAAAGCATTAACGCAATCGATATTCATTTAAAGCTAGAGGGAAGATACTGGTATCATACGAAACTAGAAAACCTGATGAATCTATTGGTACCAACCATGTCATACTAGCTCATCACGAAGGTGGTTAAATAACGCTCCAAACTCACGCTAAATTTTGGTGAGGAAAAACTGTCAGGGCCATTTTCAAATGTGTCCCTTGACCTCGGACCTCCAGATATGTGAATGTAAATGGGTTCTATGGGTACCCACGAGTCTCCCCTTTACAGACATGCCCACTTTATGATAATCACATGCAGTTTGGGGCAAGTCATAGTCAAGTCAGCACACTGACACACTGACAGCTGTTGTTGCCTGTTGGGCTGCAGTTTGACATGTTATGATTTGAGCTTATTGTTTTATGCTAAATGCAGTACCTGTGAGGGTTTCTGGACAATATCTGTCATTGTTTTGTGTTGTTAATTGATTTCCAATAATAAATATATACATACATTTGCATAAAGCAGCATATTTGTCCAGTCCCATGTTGATAAGAGGATTAAATACTTGATAAATCTCCCTTTAAGGTACATTTTGAACAGATAAAACACTGTGATTAATTAAATATTTTCATAGATTGACAGCTCTGGTTTAAAGTGATGTTATCAGGGTTGTGAATGAAGTGTTCTGTGGTGTCTTCCCCTCCTGGCAGGCGCCTGAACACCTCCAGCCTGCTGTGCGACTGCCAGCTGAAGTGGCTTCCCGTCTGGGTGGCAGAACAAACCTTCCTGCCCTGCGTCAACGCCAGCTGCGCCCACCCGCAGATGCTGAAGGGCAGGAGCGTGTTCGCCGTCAGCCAGGAGGAGTTTGTGTGTGGTAAGTGATGCATTCACTTGGTGTAACACCTTTATATACACACACACATACACACACAGGTTTTCCATTTACGAGCTGACCCAGATTGTTCAGTATTTTCCTCCCTGACTTCTGGACAAGCTAATGAGCCTCACGGAGAGAACGTTGTGGAAATGTACTAGGTTAAGTTTTCAGCTTTCCTGATTACCACCATAGAGAAGTACTGAGGAAACTTTCCCCTTTCAGATATGCCAACAAAACGCCAAAGAATTTACCAAACATTTCTAAACATTGCTAAATAGCCAAAGAGATTTAAAATCCTCCCTTTTATTGTCTTCCCAAGATGACTTCCCAAAGCCTCAAATCACCGTGCAGCCGGAGACCCAGTCGGCCCTCAAGGGCACCAACGTGACGTTCGTGTGTTCGGCGGCCAGCTCCAGCGACTCGCCCATGACCTTCGCCTGGAAGAAAGACAACGAGGGCCTGAACGACGCGGAGATACACAACCAGGCCCACTTGCGGGTGCAAGGAGGCACGGGAGGCGAGACGGAGGTGACGGAGTACACCACCACCCTGCAGCTACGCAATGTGGAGTTCTCCAGCGAGGGGAAGTACCAGTGCGTCATCTCCAACCATTTTGGATCGTCCTATTCCACCAAGGCCAGACTCACTGTCAACAGTAAGTTTGGGATGGGACAAACCAATTGGTCTATAACAGGGGTTATAGACATACACCAACCTTTACTATCAAAAGAGCAGTTTTAGGGGAAAAATAAATAACTAAAAAATCTGTCTGGAGCCGCAAAACATTTGATCACTGTGATGAAGGTAACACAGTTTATAGTCTAAGTATGTAGTATATAAGTCTAATGCAGTGAGGACCAAAGAGCAAATGTACTATATGGAGTATTAGGGCCACATTGAGGGGGAATACATCTAAGATCTACAGAATAAAGTCATAATATTACGAGAAAAAAAGTGTTAATATTACGAGAATAAAGTCATAACTGTACAAGAAAAAAATAAAATAACACGTAAAATTAGTACTTTATAATATTATAGCTTTATTTTCAAAATCTCAGATTTACTTTTTTTCCTCAATGTGGCCCTAATACTCCGTCGTATCGTCGTACCATAGACCTACAACAATGATAAATAAAAATGAAAATGTAAACAAAGAGCAGTTATTCATTTCCATTTTTAAAAATCCACTGGAGAGGGACTAAAGAGACGCATGTTGCTCCGGAGCCGCAGGTTGCTGACTCCTGCTCTATAAGGTCCAAAAAATGTCCGTCCAAGTCTTAAATGATTCTAATTAAAGGTCTTTTTGTCTCATCTCCAGTGCTCCCGTCCTTCACCAAGATGCCGATGGACCTGAGTATCCGTGCCGGAGCGACAGCCAGGCTGGAATGTGCCGCCGTCGGTCACCCTTCCCCTCAGATCGCCTGGCAGAAAGACGGAGGCACCGACTTCCCTGCCGCCCGCGAACGCCGCATGCACGTCATGCCGGAGGACGACGTGTTTTTCATAGTGGACGTCAAGACCGAGGACATCGGCGTCTATAGCTGCACGGCCCAGAACACGGCTGGAGCTATCTCTGCAAACGCTACGCTAACTGTGCTAGGTGAGAAACAGGAATCCACGTTTAGAGCTTTGATTGTAGGATGAAAGGCGTGTATGAAGGATAGATATTGTTGGTTCCTTGTCACACTAACCTATTCTGCTTCCGTGGTCCTTCTTCCAGAAACACCTTCCTTCTTGCGTCCCCTCATGGATCGCACCGTGGCCAAGGGCGAAACCGCCGTCCTCCAGTGCATAGCCGGCGGCAGCCCTCCCCCGAGGCTGAACTGGACCAAAGACGACAGCCCGCTGGTAGTGACCGAGCGCCACTTCTTCGCAGCCGCCAACCAGCTCCTCATCATCGTCGACGCCGCTGAGGCCGACACTGGGAAGTACACCTGCGAGATGTCCAACGCGCTGGGCACGGAGAGGGGCAACGTCCGGCTGGCGGTCATACCGAACCCCAACTGCGACTCCGGAGTGCAGGGCGGCGTGGCGGTCAGCGGCGTAGTTGGGGCGGGATCGGACGACGACGGGTGGACCACGGTGGGAATCGTCATCATAGCTGTGGTGTGCTGCGTGGTGGGAACCTCGCTGGTCTGGGTCGTCATCATCTACCACACGCGGCGACGCAACGAGGACTGCAGCGTCACCAACACAGGTTGGTTCACGATGGTTGTTGGAGTTTTATTTTGTCAACGAAGTATCGACGAATCTGTTAACAATAAAAATGTCCTTGTGTGCTCCAGATGAGACCAACCTGCCTGCCGACATCCCCAGCTACCTCTCCTCCCAGGGCACGCTCGCCGACCGACAGGACGGCTACATCCCATCAGAGAGCGGCAGCAGCCACCAGTATATGGCCTCATCAATCAGCGGCTTCTACCTGCAGCCTAAAGACATGAACGGTAAAACACACGCCCTTTCTTTTTTGTCCTAAAGGTGAATCTAGGGCTGTCAATCCATTCAAATATTTAACCACGATTAATCGCATGATGGTCCGTAGTTAATCGCGATTAATCGATTGTATCTGTTCATAATGTGCCTTAAAGGGAGATTCATCAAGTATTTAATACTCTGCCGTAGTCGAATCCCTCTGCAGCGTCACTAATGTGTTCTAATGTGATACCGTCCTTTCGCCCGTACAGGTTTTTGTCAGCTGGATACAGGAAGTGAAGCGGACTTGGAGGCAGCCATCGACCCTCTGCTCTGCCATTATCAAGGTCCAGTCAGCTCGCTGCTTCGCCGAGATAACGTGTACTCCAGTGAGCCGTCAGACGTCTTCACAGGTCCGTACAGATCATCTGTGAATCATGTGTTGATCCAAGTATTCCTGAAGTTTTCTGTAACTAACAATTCCCTTTTTTTGACCTTCAGGCTGTTCCATCGACCAAAAGCCCGTCGGCATCGAGTCCTACAGCGGCAGCCTGACCAGCTCTAAAATGAGGGACTACTTCCTGTCTGAGCATTTTGACCTCTGCTCGTCCTCCGTCCTGATGCAGCTCCCCAACGCCAGCCTCCATCATGGCCCTTCCCACCAGCAGCAAAGCGACCGCCGACCATCCGTGGAGGAGGGAGAAGCCAACGACTACGGCAGGCCTCACGAGTGTGTTTCCCCCTCCAGCACCTTCATGGGTAGGTCTTGAGTTGATCAGAACTTTTCCGGGTTTTGTCCGCACGTCGGTCTGACTTCTTCTATCTTTCTCGCTCAGGAACATTTGGGAAAACTCCCTGGAGGCCTCAGAAGGACCTGTACACGGGTTTCACCCCGCCGTTGGCGACGCATAACGGAATAACTCTCCACGAGAATCCTTACGCCGCTCCGGATGCCGATTCAGACTTTGAGGAGAGCGGCCTCGCCAAGGACTCGGCGTCAGAGCAGAGCGACAGCGTTTACGAACAGCCGTTCGACAGCAGCAGGACTGATCCCGTCCCGCAGCGCAGAACGAGCACTTAGCTGAGTGACTCTTGTGTTTTCATGAAGAGGACGACCAAAAATGAAAATTTCTACCTCACTGAATGGACACTTTGCAATAAAAGGACTCCTCAAATGTGCAACGAGTGAATGTAAACGGACTATTTGATGCTCCTAGAGAAAAGTCAAAAAGGAGCATATTAGCAGCTGTTCTTTAAGGACCGAGCTTCAGTTTAATAATATAGATGAATATATACATTTTTTTATATAAAGTTTATTATATTTTGTAAATTGTATATAAACAGATTCCATTATTTTTGCTTACCTTTTTGTGTATGAGTATTTTGCAGCCCTGCCTATTCAGTTATTCCAGCTTTGAATGAAGCTTTGTTTTGCACATGTGTAAACAATAAAAAAAACACCGTAATGTGTGCTGCTACATTCACTTCAGTGCTACGAGTCTTCAATGACGTCACTGTCTTGATCGCGCAGGAGATTTAGAGGACGTGGTGCTGCTGCTGGTGGTGGTGGTGGGTGTTGAACGCCGGCCTTCCAGAGCCGAACCACAGACCGCCAAGGACGCCTCAGGTCTGTCATCAGTCAGCCCCCCCACCAAGAGAGAGAGACGGAGAGGATGTTTAACTGTTTGGTATCACAATCTGGTTCCATGTAGGGCTGGGCAAGAATTACAAATCCATCAGAGGGATCATGTGGTACAACTTTACTGTTGTCCAAACTAATGATTCGGAGCAAGCTGAAGGCTTTGATCTCAGGTTATTTTGCATATTTTTGCCATATTGTGATTTAAAGTGGACCTATTATGCCCTTCCTTTAGTTTGTTATATAGTTTTCTGTGCATGTAAAAGGTCTGCAAAGTTCCAAAGTCCACGTCAAAGGGAGTCACTCTCCCCCACAGAAACACTGTTCCTTGAAGTCCCTCCTTTTCTTCCGTAACGTGGTGATGTCACCAAGTAACACATTTGCATAATACCTGCCCAGCGGCTAGTTTAGCACGCCCTCAAACAAATGCTAGTTAGAGCGGAGCTGGAGAGGAGTCCGAAGCGTTTGGTTCGGTTGACCAACTATTAGCCTTCACCCACAGGTGAGCCACTGTTATTACTGCTATGATTCATAACGTTGCAGTAGTTAAAGGTGCGAGATTTGGAGCATTTCTATTGCCTCCACATTGCTCTCAACATGGCGACAGCTGAGCCGACTGCTTGTAGCTAACGTTGCTAACATCGCTAACAGTGAAAACAACAGCAATAGTGCTAAGAGGGAAGGGTGGGTGCTCCGCTAATAGAGTATAGAAGCAAGGAGACAAAACCACAGGCTCACCTGTGCCTAGTTGACTCTGAACTATAAGCACAGGTGAGCCCAATCAGCACGCAACCAGTGCTGATTGGGAGGAGAATATTTCTCTGTTTGCCGTGCTACCAGACATACATGATCCTCCCTGTCTTCAAATGCGTCTTCTAAAGTGAGTTGTTCCTTTTCATGCCTTTGTGTTCACTTTGACTCAATTCCCATGTACTCAAATACTGTTTGTGTTCAAGTATTATTTGGCTTTGCTCTGATAATATTAAGACAATGAGTAAATGCATGTGCAATGCAGTTTAAGTCATGCATCTCCCTTTTGCGCGACTTTTTTAGGCGGATGTTTTACTGGCGTCTTTCAGTCCAAAATGGCAGAAGCGTAGTTCTGCTGCTGAGCGCTGATGTTGCAATTTAAACGAACAATGGACTTTCACTTCTTGGCAATATAAACGTTCTTTGGCTACGCTGCTGCGACGACGCCATAGGTCGGGGCGGCATTGTCAGCTGTAACCGTCATATGAAAGAGCAGTGCAGAGCGGCGGCCGTGAGCAGGGCACGCTCACATGCACTAAAAGCAAAGCAAGGAGAAGCTTGGATTACAACTAGGGAAGCATCGATACCACTTTTTTTCAGACCGAGTACAAGTACAAGTACTTACATTTGGGTACTCGCCGATACTGAGTACCGATACGAGTACTTCTCTGTGCCAAAAGATCCTGGTTAACAGCCAGCTGGAGGGTCTGATCGACACAACGTTTGAGTACATGAGCACAGTATTGGACCGGATACCCGATACTGGAATCGGTATCGGTGTATCCCTCATTACAACACACACAGAGGGACAGCGACTTCATTCTCTGCTCAGGTAGACATTACTCCTCTATATCTTTACATGGCAAATAGTTGTTTGCTGCTATAATAATGCTCTGGCTATCATATAGAGAATCTTTAACTACAACTAGGACTACCCCTTCTGCTGCTTCTGCAATCAGACGTAATAGTAGAAGTAGCTGAGAGATTAATAGTAGAAGAAGCCGTGGTATTGAAAGTATTGCAGTAGAAGTAGTACTAATACTACTTCTATTATTCCTGCAGCCAGCTATGATCAACCACCTTTGTCAATTTTACTGCTGCAACCACGATCATTAATAATGACTCTATTAATTATGATGCTCATAATTACAAACAACTTAAAATAATGA
Source organism: Sebastes fasciatus (assembly GCF_043250625.1). Classification (NCBI taxonomy): domain Eukaryota; kingdom Metazoa; phylum Chordata; class Actinopteri; order Perciformes; family Sebastidae; genus Sebastes; species Sebastes fasciatus. The sequence continues at coordinate 4,308,153 of NC_133817.1, read as the reverse complement.
AGTGTAATTCATTTTAAACCCACAAATTGCTGTTAGAACAGTAACGGCACAATGTAGCTCAAACTAAACTCTCTCTGTTTGCTGGATGACTCACCCCCCCACCTCCCCACCCCAGCCCTTCTCGCCTGGCGGTTTGTTGTTTCAGGCCTCTCCTCTCCAACACGAGGGGAAAAAGGTGTGCTTGTGCACCGGGGGTCTAGCTGTTGAAACTTGCACTTGGAAAAGCGTCTTGCGGGCTCCCAGCCTGCCACAGTGGAGTTGTGTTTACGAAATGGCAGATTCACGATGGTGGTGCCAGCAGTTTAGAAGAAGGTTTAGTCAGATCCTCCTGTTCAAGGGCAGTTGTTACAGTCTGGCAGCGTGAGAAGCAGCGGAGTGAAAAGTAGTACATTTTGTTTTAAACACATGAACCCTAAAAGGTCTGTTTGGATTCCTCTCACTCAGTTTGGGAAATGCTGATGATGAGATTTGCTTTCTTAGGAACGTGTTATTTCTTTCCCATCCCTCTGGCTGACTAATGTTTAAGTACACCTGGCTGTTGGCTACTACGCCGCGCTGGGTCCTATGCCTTTACCCCACTGTAAAGGAATGAGGAGGTTTGTTGGAAGTCTTGCCAGTTCTTTGAGGAGGCTGCGATTAAGACAAGATGGTGGAGCCACACACATCCAAACACCTGGGAAACAGCTGCCGACGCCGCAGCCGTTGTTGCTGCTGCTGCTGCTGCTGCTGCTGCTGCTGCTGAGGCAACATTCAAGGACCAGTCCACTTCTGCTTAATAACCTTATCTCAGCGCGAAGTCGTGTCTGGTTAGAGCAGAAATCACGTCTAACAAACCTGATCCCTCCAGGATGGATTAGTGAGGCCTGGGAGTGATTAATGATAAACTCAGTGGGCTCTGATTGCACTTCTTGTTCTCAGCACAATGTGGTGATATTTAGAGGACTGGCACGTTGTATATTGTTTGAAAAGTACATTTTCAAACTTTTGTGTGGGCAAAAATGATGTATGATGAGCTGGTGATGCATGTAAGATGTGTATGACCAAAACAGAAAGGGCTGTTAGTAGTTGTGGGCTTCACAATAGCTCCGCTGGAGCAGTGGGAGGGAGTTTAAAGGAACAGTGTGTAACATTTAGGGGGATCTATTGGCAGAAATGGATTATAATATATATATATGTAAGTTTTCTTTAGTGTATAATCACCTTAAAAATACAAATCTTTGTGTTGAAGCATGACCAAAAGGTGTTTTTGGTCAGTATGTACGCCGGATAGTCACTGTCTGTCTGCTGTTTGTTGCTGAGCAGGTAGCATACAGTGGGTTTTTGAGTGTTTTTGCTAAAAACAGCTGCGTGCCGTGGCTGAAATTAATTACACTGATGAGAACTGTGAGAGTCAACCGAAAACAGTACAAGTTTGCGTGCCTTAAAACCAAAACAATGAGCTGAAAGATGCTAAAATGTTCCGTAGAACTGAGATGAACTGCAGAGTCTGTTGATCATTCTCTGTTGAACCACTTTTTAAATTACACATTTTTAATACAAAAACATTTATAAAGCAGCCCTATAAGCATTAGTCAGAAGTGCCTTCAACTTGCATTCTTTCTAACAGCCAGCAGGGGGCGACTCCTCTGGTTGCAAAAAGAAGTCTGATTGTATAGAGGTCAATGAGAAAATGAGCCTACTTCTCACTTTGATTTATTACCTCAGTAAACATTGTAAACATGAGTTTATGTCTCAATCTCTAGTTTCAAGTCTTCTTCAATACAGCATGATGTTCATTTAGTAAATTATGGTCCCATTTAGAGTCAGATAGACCATAAAGCAGGGGATGCTTAAGGGCGTGGCTACCTTGTGATTGACAGGTCGTTACCACAGCGTTGTCCGGTCTGGGAGGTGTCCTTGTTTTCGTCTTAGAACTTTGATCAAAGCGTGTGTTTCTGTTCATGAAAGTAACATTTTGGTCACCTAAAAATGTCATATTCAGCGTTCGGTTGTACGTAACTCCGCCCTCTGATATCACTTCTGGTTGCAAAAAAACAAGATGCTGAACTTGAGGCTTCAAAACGGCAGTTCACAAACCAATGGGTGACATCACGGCGACTACGTCCACTTCTTATGTACAGTCTATGGTCAGAAAGACAAAAGGCTTCTTTCAGCGGAAAAATGTATTGTTAGAAGAGGCAGTGAGATCCATTTCTACACCCACAGAGAGTATGAATATTATGGACTAGAATGCCTCTGCAAAAATGGTAAATTTTTTATAGCGTAGGCTGCAATTCTCACTCTATCAACTAAAAATCCACTACTAAACACTCTTTCTACATGCTGAATACAACAAGCTCACACATGCTTCACAGGAGTTGCCATAATGAAGGAAATCTGTGGAAGGCAGGTTGAGGGAAAACAGATAAAGAGCTTTATTCTATTACAAAATGACTCCTGGATTGTGTTGAAAAACTGATTGTTAAACCATGTAAGAGGATCTGAGGGGGGACTTTTCCTTGAACTGCTTTGCTCAAGGTCACTTAATTGCAACTGTGGGAAGAAAACTTCTTCCCCTCTTTAGCAGTTTAGCAGCTGGTGTGGTGGATTCAAAACGCTCCTCTCAACAATATGTGATTCCCTTTTTTTTTTTTGTAGGCAGGGTTTTACACTTCACTAAACTATGCGTGTTACAATTAAGCGGGTGGATGTAATTCCCCTCCGAATGGTTTATTTACTCCTTGAAGGAAAGTCTCTGAAATTGCTGCAACCAAAAAAACAATTTGTGGCCTAACAAGCGACTAGAAGGTTTTTAAAAAGTCAGGAGTCTCCTGCCGAGTCTGCAGCCAGCAACGGCAACCTTCACATTTCCAGCCGAGGGGGAAAAAGAAAAAACAGCGGCCAGATTGCAGAATAATTTCCCCCACTTTGATTCGGCGTCCAGAGAAATGAGACAGGAAGTTGACGATTCCTCCAGACCACCAATGACTGGCAGACGGCTGATGGAGTCTGCTGACCCCCCCTGCTCTCAGATCAGCGTCTAATCTCTATTTTCTGACCCGGGGAAGTGTTCACGTTAGTAGTCAGACGCTGATCCGGGGTCAGCTCCTCGGGGCCATCTCTCCGCTCTCCTACACCCCCAGAGAAAGAGCCAAGAAAATGAATTTAGCACGCCGTGGTCTTATCTCATTGCCAGACACTCTGAATTTTGTAGCTAATTTGCCCTTCATTATTGCCAGATGTGGTGACATGCAGACAGATGTTTATTATATTAAATAGCTGAAGGCGGCTCGCAGGAATTATTATTCCTCTGTTATGAAGCAGGAAATCTGCTGGGGGATGGGTGTCTGACTTTTACAACCACTGAGCTCACTTCTACTATTTAGATGTGCTTTGTCAGTGCTAAAATACACATTTAAAAACAAAGTGACCCCGCAGTTTTCGGTATCGCTTTGGGCCCCGACTTCCCCCAAACTGTTGACAGACAAATCCAACAAGATTTGTGTTGTGTTGCTTTTCGCAGATGGTTTTTCGCCTCTCCCTTGGCTGATCCTTTTGGGTTTTCCTCTTATGTGACGAAACATTTCGATTCATTCGCAGATTATCTTCAAGCTCGGTGAGAATCTTTTTGACCGTGTCAAATCGCAAAAAAAACGGCATTCGCTTTGTTGCAAACACCAGCCCGAGCCAACTTGGAAACACTTGAGCTGCAAAAAAATCCCACGGTCATATAATATGTTCACACGGGTTTGCCATCAGTGTGAATCCCAGCACGGACTCCATAAAAACCCCATCAGACCTCATCTCTTTTCAATCTCCAATCCAGCCAGGGCTCTTTTGTATGATTAAAAGCACATACAAACGGCTTTGCATCTTGCAGATGTTGCCATAAATCACCGGTTGGCCCTGCCTCTGCAACTGGCTGCCTGACAAATGTTCCACAATAACCGGGGCCCCCCACCCCACCCTTCTAGTAAAAGACAGGAAAAAAAGAAAAGGGGTAGAAGAAGCCTGGAATTTCTACGCGGCTGCTTGTAACTCTTTCAGGACTATTGTAAAGTCTCAGCCGTGTCAGCACAGGTGGAAACCTGAGGGGTCGTAAAAACCAGAAAGAAAGAAGCCCGCTCACTCCAGGCTTTCTCTTTCCCAACAATGTCTTAAACTCCCCGCTGTCTCGGCCAGCCCTCCACTGTGACTAATTCCACACAAATCCAAAGAGCTAAATCAGTCAGGCTGCTTGAGTGTCTGTGGTCGGCAGTAACCGACACCCCCAACGCCTGTAAAAGACACGACCGTAATGGCCGAGACTGTGAATCACAGTCTCTGAGGCATCGGAGAGAAAGATGCTGTCTGTATAGGCACTTTGAAAAGCTCAAATCTTCACCCTTGTACTTTAAAAGGTTTAACACTGATACAGAGAGGAGCGAAAGCCAATTAGGGACAGTTGAATTGGACAGTCCAAGTCCAATTTTCCCTTTTTTCTGCAGGTTACATATCAGCCTCTGTTGGGATTGGTTTGAGGGATGGATGACAAAGTTTGAAATGATGAAATCCCAAAGCTACAAAAAATGTCTTGCAGCTGGGCCTTGTCAAAGAAAGGCCAACATATATTGAAATTAAAGTCCAGCCCTTTAAAGGAGTTTGACATTTGGTGAAACAAGCTACAGTATATTCGCTTTCTCTCTTATTCGAAAGAAGATCAATTAAACCATTCCCGTATCTGTCGTTAGGTATGAAGCTAAAGCCAGGACAGGACTTGCTATCAGTAATCAGGGGAGGAAACAGCAAGCATGACTCTGTCCAATTAAAAGGAAACCGCCTACCAGCACTTCTAAAGCTTCAAATCAAACAAGCGATTTATAACATGTTAATTAGTGGTTTATTTAAAGATGACTATCTCCTTTAGTTGGGCATATATCAAGGCTAGTTATCAAATACAACCCAAAGTTCTACCAAAGTTCAGTATCTCTTTAACTGTGATTAGAGGTTACTGGTGACCCAGAACTTTATCCAGCGATATCTCTGTCAATTTTACTGCTAATGAAAAGATAAATGCACCGATGAAACGCTGAAGATCTTGTCGTTCTAACGGTGTATTGGTTGTCATTCTATCATGAAGGCAAGGGGGTGAAGTTTGACCCTGAAGTGACAGTGCTCCTATTATTTGATTTTCGCGTTTTTCTCAGGTTAAAAGCTTTTAAAAAGCACCCTTAAAAAATAAAGAGGTATTATTATTCAAGTGTGCTATTAGTATACTTCTTTTAAACTTAAAATAAGAGCGTATACTTACAGTTTACTTTTTATGTACTTAAAGAGATATACTTAACTACTGTATACTTAAGTATACATAAGTATACTTGGCTCATACTGACAAGTATAAAGAAAAGTCTAAGTATACTTGGCTCATACTGACAAGTATACAGAAAAGTCTAAGTATACTTGGCTCATACTGACAAGTATACAGAAAAGTCTAAGTATACTTGGCTCATACTGACAAGTATACAGAAAAGTTAGTATACTTGGCTTATACTGACAAGTATACAGAAAATTCTAAGTAAACTTGGCTCATACTGACAAGTATACAGAAAAGTCTACTTGGCTTATAGGCCTACTTGTACTTAATCCTTTACTAGAAACATACTTAACAAAAGTATAATGAAGTATTCTTGCCTTTTTAGGCCTACAGAAATGTATACTTGGCTTGTAGTTGTGCTTACTTTTTGATAGATTAGCCTATTAAATTGTGTTTCCAGGTAGCTTTTGGGTATTTTGTAGTGTGTATCCTGAAGGGTAGGAGTTAAGGTGTGAGGGCTTGTAGTGATGACAGTAGAGATTTATGAGCACAGACACTGACAACCAACCACCAGAGGCTTGAAGCTGTTTCCCTGCACCTGGGACACATAGTCATTCTTTGTTTTACGTTTACAGCTTTACTTATCATCATCATCACTCATAATACTTATTTTCAGGAATGCATACTAACTCAGAATTGGTAGAAGCACATTTGTTACATCAAGCAAAGCTGCTTAAATGGTTCCAGCGTCAAACACCTCAGAAGTAATCCCAGACAAATTGGTGGAGAATAAGGAGATAATTGTTGTCTGTCTTTAGTCAAACACTCGGCTTGGAGGAGTCCAGGCTGGTGCGTTGACCCCCGAGGATTTTACGAGCCATCAAGATATTTATATGTTATATTATATGTGTGTGTATATATAGCGATCACACTTCATAGTTTATTTTAGACCAGATATTTTGTCACAAGCTGCAAAAACAAATAAGTCCCAACTGTGTGTTGCTTGTTCTTATTCAGTGTAACATCTGGAGCTGTCTATCATCATCATCACAGAATGAAAACACACTTTGCTCTGCCTGTCTGACCCGCAAGAAGTTGGCAAAAATGATGAACACCCAAGTTCAGTTTTTAAGCTCCAGGTGGCTTCCGCTCGTCCTGTCAACACTATATCTGACGCTCCAGCCTCTCGTTGCATTCCTTCGCTGGATACGCGAACAGAGCTGTGACACGGTGGCTGGCTGGTGTTGCTGGCAGCCTGCAATTATCTTTTCAATTTGTTTGAGCCCTTTTTGACAGTGTGTCTGGAAAAGCCCTGTGAGAGTGGATGCAAATAAAGACATGCACGGATAGCAGCAAGACAGGTGAAAACAAAATGACATGAAAACAGACAAGGTAGACAGAGACGTAGATTATATTAAGAACTTGAAGAGGCTAAAGTAAACCACAAATGAAGATCCACAAATGTGAATAAGACTCAAATCTACATCTTCCAATTTGCATGTGGGCTCTTGGTCTTTACCGATTGGTTATCATGGTCTCTCTCTTTCTCTTACTGGCTACAGGAAACTTCCATGTGATTGATGGGTTTACCAGAAAGCAACTTTTCGCTCCCACACAGAGATATCTACCTATAAAATCTGCTAGCACAAGCTAACATTAGCCACTATTAGCTGCCTGCCGATCATACCAGACCATATAAAGCAGTAGCAGCAAAACCTCTATATACAGTATACTGACCAAAGTAAGGGTGTGTTTTTGTTTTGAACTCAACTTTTAATTTTAAAGAGGACCTATTATGTTTTTATCGCTTTCCTTTAGGGTGTTATATAGTTTTTTTTGTGCATGTAAAAGGTCTGCAAAGTTACAAAGCCAAAAATCCACACCAAAGGGAGTTACTCTCCTCCACAGAAACACTGCTCCTGAAACGCCTTGATTGAAGTCCCGCCTTTTCTTCCATAACACAGTGATGTCATCAAGTAACACAGCTCAAACAGAGCGTTTCAGACAGAGGGTGAAAAGAGGTGCTGCAACACAGCCGTATGAGAAAAATAAAGTGTAGTATGCACCTGAAAATGAGCATAATAGATCCTCTTTAAGATGAAGAATGTGTTATTTCCTCCTTCAAAAGTTACATAGACTCACTTTAAGTGTTTTTCCTCTTAGGTTGACCGACAATTCTTGTAATATCAGTAGGCATTATGCACTCCTGGCAGCAGCTGGACTTAAATGATTGCACAAAACTGTATTGATCTTTGTCGGGGGTGAAACTGCAGAGGCAAACAGTGACAGCAAATAGAGAGACTGAGTATAAATGTCACCGACAACATTTGAATATATCAAGTAGATAGATATACAAGAAAAGTATAAAAAATTAATACAGTACATTGTGGTGTACATACAATTTAAAAATGTGCCTTTCACAACTTAAAACCAGTCTAGTAGACTCATCAGTCTCCGTCTGACCTTTGACATCCTGGAGAATCGACACTTCAGACACTCCTGGGTCAAACACACTGACACTGAGTGTGTGCTTGACCCGTGACTATGAACCGAGGACACAAACGCCCACAAACACACACAAACCTGTCTGCTTTACACCTCTGTTCAGGACTTCCCATCCGCAAATTATTTTGTTTTTAAATGTCAAAAACGGGTAGAAATAAAAAAACAATGTTTATATTTTAGACTTCAGTGGACGTCAGGTCGAGTTAGCCCCAGTTTTAGCCTCAGGCGGTCCACAAAGGCCGATAGGTAACGTACAAATGCTGCAGGTTGGGTCTGCTGTTTGGCTCGGTACGGAGGACATCCTGTAAATCAACAGTCCCTTTTAAGTTTTAGGGTTGAAGAAAGTGTCCGTAAACTTAACGAAAAAATGTCCTGGTAATTTTCTGCCAGGACATTATCTGTTTTTCTAAAACGGATTGTTTTCTTAGAGTGTGGGAGGTAAAGAGGACAGGATTGTGATACTCTTTTTAACATTTTTGGAGCCCACCGCCCGCCCCACCAAATGCAGTTTTCAAAAAGGCGTGAGCGATGCTGTCCCCGGGAGTGATGGGAAAAGCCTCGCGTTGACAACGAGCAAACAAACACTAAAGGTTTTTAATTTCAGGCCAAGCCTGCTGTCGACAGCTCGAACAAATGAAAGCAAAGGAAGGAATGAGGGTGAGGGCGAGGGGGGGAAACGGAGAGGAGAAAGACCAACACGACACAGCGCTAATCGAGCCTCTTTCTTTAAAAAGAAGAAATATCTCCCCTCCTTTTGTTGATGCTGAGAGCCCTTTGTACAGGCCTGATCTGATAACAGGGTGTGAGTGTTTTCATAAGTTAACCTCGTCACTCTTTACTGAGACCCAGAGCCGCCAAATGGTGTTTGTGAAACCTGCTGCGCTGCGTTGAGCCTCGCTAAAGGGAAGTAACACTTCCAAACAGTTTCATCTTGGCCAATTGGATTTCCAATAGCTTCTCTGGGAAGGAACGTTTGGAGCGCCACAGTTTATATGTTGGCTGGAATGTCATAGCAATTAACTCATACTTTCTTCATGTGTGCCAGTCATTAATGAGTACAATATGGCGGCCGGTCCCTCCGCATGCGATGAATTCAACTCTTTTTTTTCCTCATGTGGATCCAGGATTTATATTTTGCATCTCTGTAAGTGAAAAGAGGTGCAGTCTGACAAATCAAAACGGCCCCGATCACCGTCACACACGGTGAACCCTGCGAGCGTGTTCTGGCAGGCCGTGTTGTGCAAACAGCGCCGCTTTTTTAGAACAACTGAGCTGTCGAATATTTATTGTTTGGTTAAGGTTTCAGTGAGAAATTACGACATCAGTAGGCGGCATAGGAGCAGCTCGGGCGAGGGGGGATTTCCCACTTTCCCCTCCTCAGACCGGCGCTGTCTGAGCCTGATCCACGCACAGAATGACTGCGTGGAGTGTTGATGGATGGTTTGTCTTTGGCTGATTCTCTTTGAAACTCAATGGCCATAAAAGGAAATGTTTTCGCTTGAAAGCTATACTGATATTTTTGGTTTTGAAGCAGCTGATAGATAATATTTTTTTTTGCATTTCAAGAGTTTTATTGTCAGTTTTATTCTTGTCAGTGGGGTAAAGCCTTTGAAACATAATTTCTCAGCTGGGATCAGCCTCATATTGTAGGAAGTCAATTTTGTGTCTATTCTTATACCCCCGCGACAACGTAGTCGGGTCACACTTTCGTTTCCGGAGCAGAACTCAGAAACTATTTAACTTAAGAACTTCAAATTTGGTGTGATGGTTGACAGTAGGGATGCATCGATACAGATACCAGTATCGGGTATTGGGTCCGATACTGTGCTCATGTACTCGTACTCGTACTCGCAAAACGGCTCCGATACAACGGCACCGATACCACTGTGCCGGTGGTGCGCCCGACCCCGCGGGCCGGGATCCCACCTTGCTTGCACCCTCTGACTCGTGCGTGCATTAGACTCCTTGGTCCGTGTTTCAAGACGGATCGGGTGGGTTACCGACAACGCCGCAGACCCCTGGCGCCTTTTACATGGGACGGGCCCTGCGCTGGCGGCACGACGCAGTCGGGGCGCAATGAGGACAGTCCTCCCCGGTCGACATTCGCACCAGGAGTAGGGGGCTATCCTCCCAGGCGGGGAGAGAGGGCGCAGCGAGCACTTTGTCCACGGTGCAGCGAGGCCCGGGCGGGGAGCGCTGTAAAGCTGCGGGTGTGACCTGCTGCTGGTGTCAGCCAATCAGAGTCTGGTTTAGGATTCACTATGTGTCACTAGGTGGATTTTAGAGGTGGTGCAACTGCATATAAAGTCATTGGAAAGATGCATATAGATCTAAATTATCCACAAAACCGCATAAAAAATCATTTTAAAAAGCAAAACTCAAAAACAGAATGATGTACTCACACACCTTTTCAGTTGTAAACTGTGTGATTTGTTACACTTTTTAAGTTCACTTGATTGAACCTGGTTTAAATAACTGCACTAAATAATAAATTCCAGACAGAGTGAAACTTCATATCAAAGCAGAGCATCGTGACGGATATTTAACGGCCTCATATATCAGTCCAACTCTACTCAAAAAAGTGCTGAGAAATACAAAAATAATCCCTCGCAGGCTTTAATACGTCATGTGCGGGGCCCACCCAGAACTATGACTGCAGCCATTTGTCTTTTTTCATAAGCTATTTTATCATCTCTGCTCTGTTGTGCTGAAAACGTACACACGTCCTCCCACACTGTCCTCGGCGAGCTCCAGATGGAAAACGGAGACATCTTTCCCCACCTCCCACCTCCCCTCCAGCGCCGGGGTGGACGGGCATCTTTTTACGCTCTTTTCATAACAAAGATTTTCAAATGTTTTCCAGACTGGATGGCAGCAGTGTGGCGACTGCATCAGCGTCTTGGATAATGTCCTGGCACCATCAGTTCTCTTTCTGAAACATAAATAAGTTGTGCCTGGCAGGCGAGGGGCTCCGGCAGGCCTCCTCCTCTTCGTCGTCTACGGTGCCCCCCTTCCTTAATCAGGACAGGGGACTTTCACATGAAGTCTTAAATCCCTCTAATATTCCTATGATATTCCTGTCCAGACTTAAAGTGCGTCTCCAGGGTAATATATGTGATTTATGGGGGGCTATAAACTCCAAATCACAGCAGAGCGTCAATGAAAAAGGGTCGTCCGATATGCTTGCAGAGTATTAAAGAGACACTCAAATGAATAATGATTTTAAAGGAAGGCAAAAGGAGACATTTGTATAAAAGTCAAGGTGGGAAAAGGAAAAGAGGGAGAGAGAAAGAGAAGGAGGAGAGAAGGGCCTACGGAGGCTACGTCTACCCTGGCCCTGAATTACTATCATTATTGTAATGACTCTGTAATGTTTTCTTTCCTGGACCAGTAATTGTTACCAAGCCCGCTGTTCAGAGGTGCAGGTGGACAAATTGCTGCCGAGCATTACTTTCCATCATGGTGAGGGGGGAACATAATCATTTCCATCATCTGGGGGCCTCAAACAGGATTTTTTTCTCCCCCACTCTCGATCGATTGGCATTTGTGGCTAATTCACTCACCAAACTATGATAAAAAAAAGTCACATTTTTAAGCACAAAAATAAAAGAAATCTGTTTTTACGCTCCCTTAAACTTCCTCATCTATAGTAAAAGTCACCTATTTGTCTAAAAATCAATGACAGAATCATGAAAGATCTTTTTAATACGGAAAGAATGCCGACTTTTCCTGAAATTCTGCCACTACTTCCCCCCCTTTTTCTCCAGCTCTCCACATGAGCCACAGTTGTGTTGTATCTGCATGTATTGACCCTTTTAAACGTCCACGCTCCATATAACCCATATGAACCCCCGCCCACCACCACCACCTGCGGCAAACTGTCCATGACTCTTAAAACCAGCCAGATGTTGCTTTTAGGTCTGGGATTCCTATATGCGGCTTCACTCGCGGGACTGAAGCAAATTAGTTCGCTGATTTGTGAGAGGATTTTTATTGTTAATCTACGTGCAAAATGATATGTCATTAAACTAACCTAGTTAGTGAAATAATGGAAAGAAAGAAATGCTCATTGTTGTGCTGGATACAGTAAAAGAGCCTATACTTTGGAACAGAAAAAAATAAAACGTCCTTCGTGTTTCTCATTAAGTGTAATTTTATTGCCCTCAACATGAACTCCACTTTGGTTAGACAGTTCCTTCATTTCCCAGAATGCCTTTCAGCTACCCCCCAGAGAACGTGTCTGGACTTGTTGTCAGCATTTTTAGGAGTAGGAGGAGAAAACGATGACAGCCGCACCACTATGCACATCAGTAGAGCAAGATCTTTAAGTAAAAAAAGAACTCCACCTGTGTTTCGCTTGCATTTCATTCTGGGCTATTTTATGCTGCTGTTGTACAAATTGATCTCTGTGCCTGTTCTGCATTGGATTTGACACTGTTGTGATTTCCTTCATCTGTGCAGATTGGTGGGTTTAGAAAGAAGCCTTCCACCTTTCAGTGTTGAGGTACTGACACCAAAACCTGACATTAACCAGCTGATTAGACTGTTGTCAGGCTATTAAATAGGCGTTATCAGTCGCTATAAGCCCCATAGGTGTGGGTCACTAGGGGCCTACTACACCCACTAGTAGGTTTCATCATGTATTCACATGGTAGACCAACGTAAGTAAGTACTTTTTTTGCTGAAACCTAAAGAAGTTGTAGTTTTATTGTCTAAACCTACAAAAGTTGTAGTTATATTGCTTAAATCTAACTGTTTATTTGCCTAAACCTAAAGAAGTTGTAGTTTTATTGCCTAAATCTAACTGTTTATTTGCCTAAACTTAAAGAAGTTGTAGTTTTATTGCCTAAACCTAAAGAAGTTGTAGTTTTGTTGCCTAAACCTAAAGAAGTTGTAGTTTTGTTGTCTAAACATAAAGAAGTTGTAGTTTTGTTGCCTAAACCTAAAGAAGTTGTAGTTTTGTTGCCTAAACCTAAAGAAGTTGTAGTTTTGTTGTCTAAACATAAAGAAGTTGTAGTTTTGTTGTCTAAACATAAAGAAGTTGTAGTTTTGTTGCCTAAACCTAAAGAAGTTGTAGTTTTGTTGTCTAAACATAAAGAAGTTGTAGTTTTGTTGTCTAAATCTAACTGTTTATTTTCCTAAACTTAAAGAAGCCTTTTTGTTTGCATTCAAAATGCGACGTTTCATTCAGTTTTACAACATGTTACGTGTTGCTTTTAAGTTTCACTTTCACTTTTGCAACGTAGTAGGCACCTAATGACCCACATCTATGGTGCTTATAGCGACTGATAACGCCTATTTAATGGCCTGAGAACAGTTGAATCGAGTGCAGCATTTTCTACAATGGCCAAAAACAGCCATAGAAATGTTCAAGTATTGCTGGCTATGTATTTCCTAGCAGCCACATAGGACTACATACAGTGGACACATAATGCAGTCTCATCCGAGGTCTACAGAGAACTTGCTGCATTCCATTTTCAGACATTAATGTGACTCGTTTTTTTTCCCACCAGCGACTCTCTTTTCAGTCCCAGATGGTCCTCCGTTGAGTTCTTCAAAGTCCTCGCAGGCGAACATACATCAAACGGTTGAATTCCACATCTTTTTGAAAGTGTTGTAATTACCAGTGTGAAAGCAGCACATATGTGGCGCACACACTGCATCAATCATACAGCGACACCTGATTTTAATCACCTCGCGCCACGGCTGCAGTGATCGTTTTTGACACCCACAAAAACTGCCTGAAAGAGCAAATTTAATTTATCTGATTTTGGGAGAAAAAAGCACAACAGCCACCAGCTCTCACTGTTTTTATGAAATGACAAAACACCCTTGCATGAGTACGTTGTTATGACTCTCTTCCCTGCAGTGAAAAATGTGCCCTGACATCCTATAAATCACGTCTTTATTCAGCACCACAAATAAAAACACAGAAATTGAATTTTCTCCGTTTTGATGACAAAGAAGAGAAGCTTTAGCGGAGAAGTTCTGCATTCTCAGATGTGACCACAATGAAATGGTTTTCAACCACTGTTAGTCTGTAAATTGTTTCCGCACTACACTTCACAGAAATCCCCTGTAAAAGTCACGTTCTTGGCTATGATGACAGTGTATCTCCTTTTAGCTTTGTTTTGGTCTCCACCAGCTCATGAGGGTAATATCTGGCTCTTCAGCTGCTAAATGCTCCACTAATCTGCTAATCGCTATAACTTCCTGCGGTTTGATGTTGAGCAGGTAGTGTGCAGTGGGTTTTTAGAGCATAGTCACTAGCCGTATTTCCATTCAATTGTCAATTTTAAGCAAACTTTTGAAATGTCGCAATGTGAATTAGGCGCGTTTCCATCAACTGGTGGTGCTATGGGCTACGCATGGCTGTAATCTGCCAGTAAACAGAGTAGAAGAAGAAGTAGAGGTTGTGAACCGGAAACAAGTTGGCTTGGCGAATAATTATACTTTTTTTATAAGTACTCTAAATTAGCACTATACGAATTTCAATTTAGTATACTTTTTCCAAGTACACTTAAATACCACTTTAAGAATTACAGAATTAAAGTATTATACAATTTAATATACTGTTAAATAGTACACTGAAATACAGCTTAAAATAAACTTATATTAAAGTGCACTTTTAGTAAGTATACTTAAATACACTTCTAATAAAGTGAAATTAAAATGCACTTTAAAAAAATAAATAGTAACAGTAAATAATTGTACTTTTCACAAGTACACTAAATTAGCACTATAAGTATTTTCAATTTAGTATACTTTTTCAAAGTACACTTAAGTATACACTTAAGTATTCATGTATTACAGAATTAGAATTTTTTATTTTGTGTTCATTGAAATTGAACTTAAAGATATCTATTTTGAAGTACACTTTTCAAAAGCACATGATAAATATACTTTAAATTAAGCACAAAAAGTAACTTTTGTATACTTAAATTACATTTTAATACCCTGAAGTAAACTACTTTTTGACTTCACTTTGGTTCTTTTCAAAGTACACTTAAGTACTCTAAATTAGCACTACACAAATTTCAATTTAGTATACTTTTTCCAAGTACACTTAAATACAATAAGTACACTGAAATACCAATTTAAGTATTACAAAATTGGTATATTTAATTTTAGTACATTGAAGCTGAACTTAATGACATCTATGTTGAAGTACACTCTTCAAAAGTACATGATAAGTATACTTTAAATTAAGCACAAAAATTAAAGTATACATAATCTTTTCATCCATTGTTAGAATAAAAAATATTGCGTATAGCAGCTTTAATTCTTTTATTGGATCTAACGGCTCAAATTGTGATAATAATAGAGTCATTTTGGGGCGTCTATCCAGTCCAATCTGTTTCTGGGTATGCTGACGATCTATGACTCTCTTATGACATATTTAAAGGGCTTCTCTCTCTTGGTATTCACATGCATTATTTTTTTTGCTGGGACATCACTCACATATATTATTACGCAGCCCCCTGGCTTATTGTCTTTGGCCCTCGCCCACCACAGTGTAAGTCACTGAGCCCTCGCCATGCTGTACGGGACATGTTTCTGGTCAGTGACTCATGCAGCATGTTGAACCATGTGAAACCACAGCTCTGTGCCCCTGTGTGTTAGTCTGCCAGGAGGCCTATAGCAGTACTGTCGGAGCATGCCTTACAAGCCGTTTCCATGCTCTCTCTCTCCTCTTTCAGCGAGCAAACTTGCAAACAGCTGCGTTTTCCATCAGAAGTGGTTTCTGGAGATTTTTTTTTGAGGCGGGTGGGGGGGGGAGAGGGGGAGTGACAGGATCAGGGCTGCAGATAAAAGTGAGATGTGCCTCGCACTCGGCGGTACGGCTCCGTGCACACGTTTATTAGCAACAAAGTCCTGAATCATACAGCAGACTTTTAGATTTACTGCCGGTGGAGACGACGTGAAGAAGGTCGGCGTGGCCCTGCGGGGCAAACCCAATCAGAGTGCTTTTTCTCAACTAATGAACTGTGAGATGAGTCACTTAAACTCACATTAAAAGAAATGCTTTTAAAGTAAGAAATGTTTTCACGTTCCGTCTTAAATGGGTGCAGTTTGTTAACTTAATGGTGGTGGGGGGGCTTTAAAAAGATAAACACATCAGTCATCCTACTGTATACTGCCACACCTCCAATATACTGTGTGTGTATTCACACTATAGCACAGGGATTTGATTTGTGTTTACATTACAATACTGTTGTCAGTTCCTGAGGTTAATTCACAGGTTAATAAATTGGATTAAGGCGTGAAGTTTTACCCAGTGGGGGATCCTCATGTGTGGAACAGGAAGCAGCACCAGAGTGACCTCTAGTGGTTCCAGTTTCTCCAGTGTAAAGCACCAAAGCAGGACATTTCAAACCAGGACAATATATTAAAAATATGTGTTTATGTCTAGTCACTAGTCACAGAATAATACACAACATTTTGCACGTATTTTGGTGGATCTGAAGATTTGAAATAACTCCATCTTTGCAAGCCTTTGAAATCTTTGAAAATGTATTTTTTTTTTTTTAAAGATACATTTCATATTAAAGGGCAGTAACATCACAATCTAGTTTAATAAATGTGATTTAGAAAAAATACTTTCTAGTTAAAGTTTGAAATGATTAAAGTAAACAAATTAATAATATGATATCCAAGCATGCAAATAAAGTACACTTATTATACATATACTAAAACACTATTGAGATTAAGTACATGTATATGAAGTGAACTAAAGTACAACTTAAAACTAACTTAGTATAAAGTACTCTTTATATAAGTATTTCATAAGTACACTAAATTACCACTATAAGTATTTGTAATTTAATATACTTTTAAATAGTACACTGAAATACAACTTAAAATAAATGTATATTAAAGTGTACTTTTTTTAAGTATACTTAAATATACTTCTAATGAAGTGAAATTAAAATACACTAATAGTGTATCATAAGGGACTTGAAAATAAGTGTTCTTTTTATAAGTACACTAAATCACCACTATAAGTATTTGCAATTTAATATACTTTTTAAAAGTACTCTGAAATGCAGCTTAAAATCAACTTATATTAAAGTGCACTATTTTTAAGTATACTTAAATACACTTCTAATGAAGTGAAATTTAAATTAATTTTAAAAAAGCATACTAATAGTGTATTATAAGGGACTTGAAAATAATTGTACTTTTCATAAGTACACTAAATTAGCATTGTAAGTATTTTAAATTTAGTATACTTTTTAGAAGTACACTTAAGTATACACTTACAATAAAGTGCACTTTTTAATAAGTACACGGATATAACACTTTAAGTATTCAAGTATTACAGAATTAGTATATTTTTAGTTCATTGAAATTGAACTTGGTGATATTTGAAGTACTTTTCAAAAGCACATGTTAAATATACTTTAAATTAAACATAAAGTAAGTTTTGTCTACTTAAATTACATTTCTAATACGCTGATGTAAACTACTTTTTGACTTCACTTTGGTTCCTTTCTTTATTCAAGTCACCAAAGTTCACTTGAAGATCAATGTGTGTGTTTCTCCTACTCAGACGATGTGAGAGTGTGTTCAGGTTGTACTCTCTGTGTGTTTTTTCTTTAAGTTTACTCTTTAATTGCCTTCTGCTGGCTCAGGCAGCACAAAAAAGCAGCTGATCAATAGTGTCGGACCGCGGTGTTAAAAGCTTGGATAAGCGACTGATCCTGCCTCTCGCCCGCCGGTGACTAATGAGTGTGATGTGTGGTGAAGATACGGGGTCAGAGCCGTCCTCGCCCTCCTGAATAATGAACCCCATGCTGAGGTAGAGCCCCGGCGCAGGTTAAAAGATAATTAGACAGATTGCTGCGAGGGGTTCAAGGTGTGTTCTCGTTTAAAGTTCTGCTCTGATGATCAATGGCAACTCTAGTTTTGTTAACGTTCTTGCTCTTCTCAGGACGCAAAACACTCGCTCGTTACCGGGGAATCAAACATGGCTCGATTTAAAATCTCTAAACTGTCCGATCAATTAAGTGCTTGTGCATCATGTGACCTTTGTTTACAACCTCAAAGAGCCAAATATACACTAAACTACCAGACTGTTTTTGACCAAATCAAATATAGTATTAAAGCTGCGAGCAGCGATGAACGGTCCCTCGCACCTCCCCGCGCGTCGGGGGTACTGGCGGGACGCCAACCAACGCGGCCAGGCACAATGAAACCGGAACTCTGATGAGTGCAATGACACCTCCCACAAGCCTCTACGAGAAACGGTTCATGAGTTATGAAAGGGGGCGTGGCTAACGTCTTGGGGCGGGGCTATGAGTGTATTTTTGTAAATGACATCAGGGTTGGACCTTTATCATGCCTGAGAAATTTGGGGCAGATCGGACTATGCACAGTTGAATAAACAACAACTTCCTGTTTCTTGGCGAATGGCTCAAAGTGGTCGCCACGCCACGGTCAGGTTGTTCAGTGAAAACTCACCATTTGAATAAATTTTCATCATGAAGGTCTTAAGATGGTCCTGACCAGATTTCAAGTCAATCTGATTAAATCTGTAGGAGGAGTTTGTTAAAGTACACGGCCTATAAAACGCCAAAATCGCACATAAAATTCAAAATGGCTGACTTCCTGTTGAGTTTTGGGTATACCTCCAAGAGGCTTTTTTGTGCGTCTCCACATTTTACATCTGTCTGCCAAATTTCATACATGTAGGTGAAACCATAGCGAGGGGCTCAATTTTTCCAACTTTCTAGAGGGCGCTAGCGAGCCATTTTGCCACACCCAAGCCTGAGATCCTTAAAATATCACATTTTTCACCGCGTCTGATAAGTGTGCCAAGTTTAACAACTTTTTGAGCATGTTAAGGTCCTCAAAAAGGTGATTAATTTTTGTGAAAAATATAAAATTCCTACAGTTTCAATAGGGCCTTCGCTGACCTGACGTTGTCGGTGCTCGGGCTCTAATAGCGATCAAACCCTTGACCTTCCAGTTACAGGACAGTCGAGCTATTTCTACTCTCCAGCCCACTCTGCTGTCCCACTTCTCATCTCCTGTGTCAGAGACGAGGCGAATGTCAGCAAAAAAAAAAGGCATCAATCCTCCCTCACACAGGTCCTCAGCGAAGACGCGGTAATCCCTCCGGTTGTGGGTGTTCAGGTTCAGCTGCTCTGCCGCCGCCGCTGCCACAACTCAACCGTGACAAAGCTGCCAGATTGGAGGACAGTTATCTGGACTCGCGGGGGCGCAGGAGACGGGACGGGACGAGGGGGTCAGACTAAATTGGCTCACCAGAGAGAGTGGAGTCGACCCCTTCAGGCGATATCCCGCTCCTCCTCCCTTCAATGAATTGGATGTCCCACCGGCCTCGGTTAGAAGGCCGGCCACATCTCGCAAATGGGGCCGGATAGGCGGGCGAGGTGATCCTCCCCGGCGTCCTTGGAGTTTTGAATGACAAAGAATTCAAAGGCAGGAGCAGGAGAGAGATTTCAGTCTTGGATGACTTCACAAGGCTGCGAGACCAGAGTCTCCGGACCATTTCTCAGAACCTCTCTTGGACTACTAAGAACAGGTTCATTCTTGTCATGTGGGCTTCATGACTTGACTTGCTGATAAAAAAGAACTTCCAAACTCTTCTTGAATGTAACTTCTGTTGTTGTTTCGACTCTACAACTTCTTCAAACTTAGTGTGTGACCTCCTCGTTGATTCTTACGACAAAGGTTACAGTTTTGGATCAGATCTATCTTAATGATTGATCCATGTTAACCCTTTTCTTAAAGGTTATCTTTTAGGGGGATATATCAGCAGAAATGGAATATACTGTAGTATTAAAGGGACTGTATGTAACTTTTTTACACATATAAATCGTTTTTTATTGCCAGTGTGTGAACAGGTTGTGACCTAACCTTCCGCAACTTTCCTGGTTTCCTCTATCAGCCTGTAGACTGCTTTTAATGTGATGAACCCGGGCCCGTTTATACCGGGAACATCCAACGGATGTGACGTCATGCACGCTCACAAGTGCCTTTATTTTGATCTCCGCTTACAGAGCTAACAGTGTGCAACCATAGCTAACGTTTGGTTAGAAATGGAGTCCATTAACGCCAATAAACGACCAGCCCTCCACCACAACTCAGACTCCAACACAAACTCAACGGAAGCACCAAAAAAACAAAGTTATATCTAGTGAAGCCTGTTTTGCAAAACATGAATGTGACCGACGTCGGAGGAAAACTAGGCTCAACATCGGCCGGGCCTTCGATTCACGGTGGGACCTTCGTTTACGAGCATAAGCGCGCACAACAGGACGCTCGTTGTTAATAAGCAATTTCTGATTCTTACATAGAGTCCCTTTAATAAGTATGTTTTCTTTAGAGTATAATCACCTGAAAATAAGAATCGTTTTGTTTTCGTTAGCTTAGAATGAGCCGTTTATATCTACATACGGAGCTGGTCATCTTCACGGAGCCGGACACTGTAGTTCTGCTACACGTTTGGCACATGTGAGAAGTTTCAGTTGATTGCAATCTGCAACCTCACCCACCGCTAGATGATTTGTTTTTGGCTTTGTCCAAAATCGCATACTATGCACAATATGTGTACTATCATTCAACATACTTTTTGTGTGATTAAACAGTATCTTTTCGGACGCACTGAGCAAGTAATTTACGTCGTCACTTCCTGAGAGCCTCCTTGCTGATTGGAGACCCGTAACCATGGTAACGTGTGCCAACCTCATGTGACCAAAACAACAGTTTGTGAGGATTTAAAGTCTGAATTAATGTACTTTTTAATACTTACAGTTAAAAAATGTATGTTACAGAGCTGTCCGTCAACGTCTGTTATGAACGTTGTCATCTACCGCATTGCATTGTGGGATATTTATGACGCCGTAGTGTCCAGCTATGCATACTGTAATGTCTCACCAGAAATAGTATGCAATTCGTGTACTACTCGGACACACTAAAAAGATCTCACATGCTGTTTAAGCGTGCTAAATAGCATGTTAATATGGAATATCGGATGCAACCTGTATCTTTAAGGACACGAGGAAGACAAAGTTTTCATCTTGTACTGTGTGTGCCAGCGCTAACTGCTAATTACATGTGGTTAGTTTTCTCCTAGACTGAGAGAAACCAAAGTGTGTCAAGGTTTATTAGCCACAAATTCACCTCTAAACATAGGTTGATACTGGATTGATGATGATTACACGAACCCATTCATTCTGTGCTGCGCTCTGCTCTCTATTTTCATTCTGTTCAGGTTGGTCGTTTTATGTTTCCTTGTGTTTATTACAATTATCTTCTACTGTTGTGCCCTTACTTTCTACACATAGTCCTCAGCTTTCAGTTCAGTCTATCCAGAGTTTTACGAAATCACTTTCAACATGACTTGTCAAGGTTAGCAGAGCTGTCTGTTGGGATGTATTAATGAGCCGGGCGCCATTAGGGAGCGTTAATAAAAAGAAAAAAACACAGCCCTGCTCTTACCCCAGGACATTGTCCAGCGGTTGTTATGTTAATCACTTAGGCCTAATTAATACCACGCATATCATTAGCAAAATGGAGATTCAAATGCCAGCGTGCGTTAATTACTGTTGTAGAAGTCATCTACATTTCTGCGGTGAAATGGTAACCGTCTGCCGGCGCTAATTTACTTGAAACCCTCTCGTCATCTGTGCTGGAAAAATGACATGTTGTAGAAAGTTTTCAGAAATAATGGAGAGGCGAGACATTGACATTGTGTTTCAGAGATTTAACGTTTGACTGTCCAGATAAACCTGTACTTAACTCTCATACAGGATGTTTAGCGGTATCAACATGATCTACTGTGTGTTTCAGGGGGATTTCCTGATATAATCTCCAGTCCTTTCATTCCTAATAAACCTCACTCAGCGTGCCACAAATCCCTCGACTTACTGTTGTTATTGAGACAAACGTGGGAAAAGGACACATAACTAACTCTCCACCTCCTTCCTTTTTCTATTTGACTTTGAAAACACGACGGCCACACACGCCAAGACTGCCAGAGCAACTAAAAACATGAAGTCTCATTCTATATTTTCTTTCCTTCTTCACACAGGCCAGACTTTATCAGTGACTTATATACAACAAAGCTTATCAGTAATGTTTTTAACAAGTTAACTGCTACATAACTATTTGAAGGATCGTGAAACATAAACCTTTACACTTACAGTGGATTTAGATTTTCTCTAGGGATGCACCGATACTGATACCAGTATCGGGTATCGGGTCCGATACTGTGCTCATGTACTCGCAAAACAGCTCCGATACAACGGAACCGATGCCACTTTACGGCAGCGTGACGTTAACCTCAGCATCTTTCGGGTCCTATCGCAGGCGAGACGGGCCGGTGGTGCGCCCGATCCCGCAGGGCCCAGGATCCCACCTTAGACGGCGCGCGCCGGCCCTCACTTTCATTGCGCGACAGGGTTTTGCTTGCACCCATTTTCATTCACATATCTTGAGGTCAGAGGTCAAGGGACCCCTTTGAAAATGGCCATGACTCTTTTTGTTTGGAGCGTTATTTAACCTTCTTTGCAACAAGCTAGTATGACATGGTTGGTACTGATGGATTCCTGAGGATTTCTAGTGGAATGAGTGTTGGTTATACTTCTTTAGACTGTTTTTATTGTGACCAACAGAGGTTTTTCGTGTCTTGTTTACCGCCGGCTGAGTGGAGGGACCGTGGTTAACTCTGGAGCAAGTTAACGCAGTAGTTTGTCCGTTCTGGGCTCCTGTAGAAACATATATATATATATTCTATTCTTTAGTTTCAGGTGATTATACACTAAAGAAAACATACTTTTTTAATACTGTATTCCATCATATATATATGCCATACACTTCCTTTAAGAAGTCTTAAGTTGAGTTAAATCTGATGGTGCATATTGACTTATGTGGGACTCAAAGAGAAAGTGTTACGACTCCAGCCAGCCCCTCGTCATGTTACTGTAATATGTTCTGTTCTGTTCCTCATACCATAACACTAACTCTCCTGTCGTTTCAGACTCCGACACTCCCTCCTGCTCTGCAATAACCTGCCATTCACCTGAACCTCCCCGCCCACCTCCTCACCTGATCTTCTGGTTTTGACCCCAGCCGACCTTTGAACTGAGTAAGACACAACTACACTGATTGCTCTCTGATTTGTGCTTTCAAATCCAGGTCTGCCATTTGTCTCAAGTCTTTGGGACTTCATTTCCAAGACTTGAGGTTTACTTGTAACTTGTAAAATAGTGCAATGGAGGTGAATTAACGTTCGTCTCACAGCATTCAACAGCATATCTGTCCAGAAACGGTGTCCTTGTTAATCAAGACAATCCACAGAGCACACTGTTTTCACAGGAACTGTTTCTTAGGTATAAAGTAGTTCTCAGGTTAAGTGTTAATCCCGGTTATAGATGGCCTTGCTTTGAGAGATTCGTGCCAAAAAATTGTCTTTAAATGACACAAAATTCTCGTAATACAAAGATGATCTCTGCCAACTTTAAACACCTCCTTAATTAATCCTCAACTCGCACACATAATTAATTGATATACATGCCCCCCCACACCACCGCCGCTGTCTCAAACAGTGCTTCCCTGCTGGGGAAGTTAATTGTCAGGTTGGAAGGTTCGCCTCCAGAGGATTTGTGCTGTGAATTATAATGATTTCAACTTTCTGTCCGCTCCGCTGTCAATGTCGCCTGTTAACTACCTAATGAATTATATCACATCCCAGAGTAACACATGCACTGTATTAGTTTTTAAGTCTGTATTATTAAGTACAATAGATGCTATATGTTGACAATTAAAAGTCATGCTTGTCTATCTATTCCTTTAATTGAAGTAATAATAACAATACAACATCTACTAATACTACAACTAATGGTAGTCAGACTATTAGACTGTTGTCAGGCTATTAAATAGGCGTTATCGGTCGCTATAAGCACCATAGATGTGGGTCAATAGGGGCCTATTACACCCAATAGTAGGTTTTATATTCTATTCACATGGTCGATCACTGAAGAAGACAACAGCAAGCTCTAGTGTCCGTAGTAATTATGATAGGAGCAGAAGCAGAAGTCAGGCGCTGTACAGGCGGCTACCTCTGGGTCTGAAAAGTGAAGCCAATGCTGAAGTGCCTTAAACTTGCATTCTTTCTAACAGCCAGCAGGGGGCGACTCCTCTGGTTGCTAAAAGAAGTCTGATTGTATAGAAGTCTATGAGAAAATGAGCCTACTTCTCACTTGATTTATTACCTCAGTAAACATTGTTAACATGAGTTTATGGTCTCAATCTCTAGTTTCAAGTCTTCTTCAATACAGCATGATGTGCATTTAGTAAATGATGGTCCCATTTAGAGTCAGATAGACCATAAAGCAGGAGATGCTTTAGGGCAGGGCTACCTTGTGATTGACGGGTCGCTACCACGGCGTTGTCCGGTCTGGGAGTTGTCCGTGTTTTCGTCTTAGAGCTTTAACCCTTTCACTGTGTGTTTTCAAAAGTTAATTATAACATTTTGGTCTCCTAAAAATATCTTATTCAGCGTTCGGTTGTACTTAGCTCCACCCTCTCGTTTCACTTCTGGTTGCAAAAAAACAAAACAGCCAAAATGCCAAACTAAAGCCTTCAAAACGTCAGTCCACAAACCGACGGGTGACGTCACGGTGACTACGTCTACTTCTTATTTACAGTCTCTGGCACTCTGCGGGGTTTTTCACCCAGGAGTTCACAAGCGTTAAGTTTTGCTTTCACTTCTGAAACATAGTTATTTTAAGCCAACACATAATGGTTTTCCCTTAATTTGACTATTGTGATTGTGTTGCCTAAACCTAAAGAAGCCTTTTTCTTTGTGTTCAAAACGTAATGTTTTCAGTTTTACATGTTAGAACGTGTTGCTTTTAAGTTCGCTTTCGCTTTTATAACATAGTAGGCGTAGTAGGCCCTTAACGACCCAACATCTATGAGTTTATAACCACTGATAACGCACATTTAATGGCCTGATAACAGTCGAATCGGGTGCAATAGTGCTAATAAAGCTACTTCAACTCCTACAACTGCTGCTTCTACAAGGTTAAACTGCTAATTCTGCTAGCAGGTCCACTAATAGCTACTGCACTTCTACTGTTCATCTTCATTTTTGTTCTTTTTCATGTTGTTATTCTTCTCATGGATATGTATCCTCATCTATCTGTATTCAGATATGATATCAACTGGTAAAACAAGGTTCAAGTCGGCAGCGATCTTTAGATATGCACTCTTGTCCTCAATCTGCTGAATATGATTGTTCTCCTCGGGCTAAAGAACAGGCGACTGGACTCAATATGTTTTCTTTGTTCGAGTGTTTCCCCAGAGTGCTGGAGAGACGGGACAGAAAGACGACCACCTTGGCCAAAGGATGCCACGACGAGCAGCTTTTCCCCAGCCAGGTCTGCTTCCTTCTTTCCGTCACGTTCGTTCCAAAGTCATCCAAGACCTCGAGAAGCAAATGCATTGAATCATTTTTTCCCCCTGAAGCTCATCACTTACTATTGTGCAGAAACATGCATGGCCTTCTTCATAAAATAAGGCCAGAAATACCAATCTCTCAGTATAGAGCTAAATAATTCAGCAGTCTCTCATTATCAACTCCACCCCCGTGAAGAGCAGGCACCTTAAAAACTTCACAAAGGCAAGCGGGTGTCCTCGCACTCCGTCGCCTCTCCGCCGCTACAACTAAATCTGCCATTATTCTAATTAATGAGACGAGTTCATCAGTGCTCTCGGGGTTAATGTGTTGTCCTACAGCAGATTAGTGGGGGGATTTCAGTGTTGCTGGAGCATCCTAATTAGATCACAGTGGGCGCTGCCTGCTTAAATAGATGGAATAATGAAAGTCGTCACTCTTCGCAGCGGCAACTTCATTACTGCGCCCTATCTCTCTGCTCATAAAAAAGGGCCAACATTCACCTGGAAATGGATTCAATTATATGTATCAATAAAACAGTAACAGCACTTTCTTTTATAAGTTTGGATTGGATGTTCTGGTGAGGAGGATTAGTGGCCAAAGCTGCCATCTAAAGGACTGAGATGGTACTGCAGTCATGAAAGAAGAAACTATGACTGCTCTACAACACAAAAAGACCAAAATATACCAGCTGGGGTGATGTTGTAAAATAGAGAAATATTGCTATAATTACATTCTAACATACATATGTTGTATCTTTGACAACAATCTCTGTATACTGCTGCATACAAACATTTTAGGCTACTTTAAAGGGGACAATTTTTCAGGTTCATACTTGTCCGGAGCCCTCTCCAGTGGCTCCCTGTGGATTTTTAAAAAATATTAGTGGAAATGAATAACTGTTTTTTTGTTTACATTTTCAATTTTATTTATCATTGTTGTAGGTCTATGGTACGACGGTACGACGGAGTATTAGGGCCACATTGAGGACAAATAAATAAATCGGAGATTTTAAGAATAAAGCCATTGGTTTACGAGAAAAAAAGTCTTATTATGAGAATAAAGTCATATTAGTATATATATATACATATATATATATATGTATATATGTATAGTATAGTAGAAGTAATTTTACGTTTCTTTATTCTCGTAATATTCCGACTTTTTTTTTGTAAAGTCATGACTTCTATTTCGTAATATTGCGACTTTTTTCTCGTAAAGTTATGGCTTTATTCTCGTAATATTATGACTTTATTCTGGAAATCTCCGATTTTTTTCCCCTCAATGTGGCCCTAATACTCCGTCGTACATTTGCTCTTTGGCCCTCACTGCATTAGACTTACATACTATATACTAAGACTATAAACTGTGTTACCTTCATCACAATGATCAAATGTTTTGCGGCTCCAGCCAGATTTCTTTTTTCTTTTGATAGTAAAGGTTGCTGACCTGTTCTAGGCTAATGAAAACACAACGATTCTCAGTTTCAGGTGATTATACACTAATGAAAACATGTTATGAATATTATATTCCATTTCTAACAATAGATCCCCCCTAAATCCTAAACACTGGACCTTTAAATCCCGGCTACGGTCCTGAACTCCGTACGAGAGAATGAAATATTACAAATTCACATCCTTGTTCTGCAAGTCTAATTGTATTGTATCTAGCAGCTGGCATTTGATTTGTGCACAGTTCCAGCAGTAATTCTATTGTTTCGTATGATTTCTTTATTTAGCCTACTTGGGTGTGTGACAGTGCACAAATCCAAATATCATTCCCTTCTTTTGTTTTCTTGTGTTTGTCTCCGCATTAATCCCACTG
Source organism: Sebastes fasciatus (assembly GCF_043250625.1). Taxonomy (NCBI): domain Eukaryota; kingdom Metazoa; phylum Chordata; class Actinopteri; order Perciformes; family Sebastidae; genus Sebastes; species Sebastes fasciatus. Next base: position 4,281,121 of record NC_133817.1, on the reverse strand, counting down.
CCTCGATGCGGGTTTTCATCATTTTCTCTGTTAAGCTTCTAAAATTAACCTAATCTTCTTTGCTCGTCATCCCACCCACTCGCCTTGCTGTTCCGAGCCCACGCTCGTCTTGCGTTTTCTAAGAGAAGGAGCGTTGAGATAAGTGGCATATTACACTCCAACGGGAGACACACCAAGTGACTTTGTGATTATGATGCAGAGGGTGTTGTCTTTGAGATAGGGAGAAGTGGAGGAGGGAGGGAGGGAGGAGGGGGATTATGAGGCTAATTCCCTTATAACTTTTTCCCTCATTAATCTCTGCGGAGGGATACGAGATTCTTTAAATGCTAATGTCCAATAAAGATGTCAGCGGTGACATTTTACAGTCGCGGCGCAGATGTGAACAAAGTTGACCGTGTTGTTGTGGAAGAACTTTTCCTCACTCGACTCATATCGCTTTGCCTCACATGTTAATTTGAAGAATCCTCTCTCTCGGGATTAGACGTAAATGTGTTTTAATCAGCAACGCGCCTACTTGAGCTTCAGTAGCAAGTCATGAATTTTACGTCAAGGTTGAACGTAACGCCCCCCCCTCATAAATGTCCTCACAAATAACTTTCTCAGACGAATCGAACTTTAATTCAAACACAATCCGGTTTAATTTAAGCACAAATCAGCTCTATTTACAAGAAATGAGTGGAGGTCAATGTGGCAACAAGATGAAAAGCAAACAGAAATACATTATTTGTCATCAAACTTTCGACAGCAAACATCGATGGACAAAAAATGAAATCCTGCATTTCCTTAAAAGCACCGATTGATTGAATAAAAACAAAGAAATAAATCACCTGGGCCTCGTCTAATAATTTACTTCCACTTCAAAAATCACTCCTCACGATCCCTTTATACAGAATTAGTATAAAAAATGAAGGTAGAACATGAAATGTACTGAAAATCCTTCCTTTGCTTTCCTGTTCCAAGGACAAATCACTCTCTGAAAATCCCCTCTGAAGGGATTTGATCGTTTTCGACACACTTGTCATTCTGTTGAGGCTTTTCTGCTGACCGGGTCCCCTGACGCTGCTGAGCTCTCGTCAGCACCACCGCCAGTCACAGCACCCTTGGCGAGTTAAATGAGAATGTGACGACGTTAAAGGTTAGCGTAATATCGATCTCTGTTCTCATAATCTCTGTTGGCAAACTTAGCGTCCTTCTTGTCGTGCGGGATTCGTCCGAACGGCGCGTGGTCGTTGAAGCATGTGTCGAAGACCTCGTCCACTATTTTCACCGCCTCCTCTCGGCTTATTTTCCTCACAGCCAGGATGGAGCGAAGGGCGCGGCCTCTGACGCACTCCTGTCAGAGCAAAACAGCGTGATCTAAGTGTTAGATTACAGACACAAACCTGAAAGCTGCCAGTAAAAGTCACATTTATCTCAGTGCAGGTACCTGATGGTGCTGCTTCAAGCCGAAGTTGAATCTGGAGACTTCGTTGCTAAAGGAGCAGTCTTCACTGAGGTTAGCGGCCCGAATCTGAAATAACGACACAAAAAAAGTCTTTGGATGATCAGCAAACACAACTTTTTTTTCTGTCAACTTGGGCATGACGTCATTCCCAGCACCGCCTTGCAATTTCCGAGGTAATTGTAACGCAGCATACAGTATATTCGTGAGCTGCTTTTAAAGATTTACATTACATACATGCACCTTATTGCCATATTAAGTTGCTTACTGTATGTGACTGCTTTGAGTGTTTCCCTGCACTCTGGGTACATTTTGATGTCAAAGAGCGGTGACAGTGAGCATTTTGACTGGTTCAACAGGAACACAGTGCCAAAGATTCAGAGACACAGATTAAACTGTATCACCACAATAACGTTCCCACTGCACATAAATGCCGCCAGTGTCAAACACATTGGCGCTCACCTCAGAACAGGCCAGATGTCTGAAGTTGTTGAACCAGTCCACGTGGGCCCGACAGTGGTCAAAGGCATGGATGAGCTCGTGTGTGACCACTCGGTTCATGTGGGACTGCTGGTGGATGTTGTTCTGACACAAGACGATCTGCAAACAAACGCAAATATCATTAATGTTGAGCAGTCGCATTATTTTACGCCGTCAGAACCGGATTTATCTTCATTAATTCCATGATAGATCTCTTTCTTACTTGAGAAGAAGCTGCATCAAAGCCACCGCTGACCGTCCCGTCACAATCCTCACAGGAGAAGTGTCGGTCTTTGAACACTTTGCTGTATTGAGGAATAAAACAATCAGAGTTATTTTTTTTTTTTTGGTGCAGTGGAGGGAGGGAAACAGGTGGAAATTATCAATTAAAAGACAATATTGGAGACATGGAATATTAACTACAAATTTGAATTTTGATGAACGCGTGCAGTAGATGCTCTAAGCACAAACAATATAAGGACACAATAAATTGAATTTGTAATTAAGATTAATTTGCACCATCCAAAAAGCAGTATCAAGGCTGTGCTTCTAAAAAATGTTTTTGATTAATTAAAGGGGAACACCAACTAAATTATGAATTCTAATATGTTATTTCCACGGCCTAGTAAAGTTCAATCAATATATGTGAACATGAGCTGCTCTCTCTCAAAGCCAGAAACTAGAGAAGTAAGTCTCAAACTTGTGATGTCATAAGGTATAAAGTCAGGAGTTGCTCCATAGACAATGAATGGGAAACTGATTTTTGTTGTCTTTTCTTATACCCAAATGAGCTGTATTCTATTGTAATGTTGTCAGTTGTGAAACAGAAAATGTTCCCATATACTCAGAACATCTCTCTGGCTGCTCTCAGTGTCATTTGTAACATCTCTCCCATTCATTGTCTATGGAGCGGTTCCACACTTTATACCCGATGACATCACAAATTTGAGCTTTAGCACTCTAGTGTTTGTTTCATGTTTACTAATATTTGTTGGACTATCTTAGACCATAGGAATAACATGTATGAATTTTGAAAATGGGTGTAGTTCCCCTTTAATGTCATAATTTCTGATCGACACTACTCAGGTGGAATTTCATTTAATTCTCATTGTGCAATATCATTTTCCACTTGTGCAATTTTGTTAATAGTCTGTTTATTGTCAATACTGCTCCTATTTTAATACTTCCTTCTATTTAAATGGTTCATATTCTGTTTAGCTTTTTTTTACTGTGTTAGCTGATGCATCTTGTTTTTTGCACTATCCCCTTTACTGCTGTACACTGCACATGTCCCCACTGCAGGAAAGATAAAGGAATATCTGATCTTACTACTTCTCTCTCCTCTTCTTCTTTATTATTATTATTATTAGCAGTAGTAGCATTTGCAAAACTATTATCTGTAGAAGGTCTGTGTAAACAAGGCAGGGATGAAAGCATAAACAGAGGAAGGTCAACAGTGATCACACACACACTTATATTGTATTATGATACGTACCATCCTGAACTCTTCATGGCACTGAGGAGGAGTTTGGCATAAGGACCTTTAGAGAAACACAGAAACACAGTTAGAGCTGAATGAAGCCTAGTTAGCAATTACTGCTGCTCCTCTGACAGTGAGGTTAAAACATAAACATTGCAGTATTTAAAATCATAAACACATTTGACAGAAACCTCTTAGTTAAATAATATATCTGCTGTTTACTGCTGTAGATGACATTCCCTCTGAAGGGCTAGTTAGCATGCTAGTTAGCATGCTAACTTGTATGCTATAATGAAGGGGCTAGTTAGCATGCTCGTTAGCATGCTAACTTGTATGTTACAATGAAGGGGCTAGTTAGTTAGCATGCTAGTTAGCTTAGTTAGCTTAGCCTGCTCCATCACTCACTGGTCTCCATGGCCAGCTGCAGCATGACCTGACACTTGTGGTTGAAAGTGAACAGACTCTCTGCGATGGATCCTCCCTTGTAGTTCCTCGTGTTCCTCTCCGGGAACAAGTCGTATCCATATTCCTCCTCTTGTTTAGACTGATCCATTCTGCTGTCTGCTCTCTGGAGGTGCTAACAGCTAGCAGAAGCTCTCTGAGGTCATCACTGTTTGTAGATCACGTGATCACAAAGGTCAAAGGTAATGAATTGGGAATATTTATTTTTTATTAGTTTTATTTATTTATTATCATACAAAATAAATATATAATTCACTTAAATATAATATAAAAATAAATTAAAATATATATATTTTTTCAACGCAGTTTTGCTGGAGATCCGGTATAGATCATCTATTCAGTACGTGCAGACAAGTCGTCAACTCGTACTACAATGCGTGCACCAAAGCCAAAACCGACAGTTCCGAGTACAATTACTGAAGATGTTTGTACAACAGTTGTATAACACGGCAATACAAATGAACCCAGGGGCTGTGGGATGTGTAGTTTTCTTTTCAGTCAGTTGATTGCGGACTTTTACAAACTAACAAAATGTTCTTGTAATAAGTTGTAACATAGACGATCTTTGGTTACGCCCAAGGTGCATGCGCAGTAGCAGCAGCAGCGCAAAGGCTGCTGGGTACTCGGGTGTCATGGCTGCAGAAGTAAACAGAAGCTCTGAATAACGACACATGTTGTTGTAGTTTTTAGCCAAATTAACACATTTAACTGCGTTTAATCAGCCGGAGAATCAAGTGCGAGGTATTATACAACGTTCATTAGCTATAGAGTCACTTAAATGTACTTTATTTGCTCTAATTGTTTGTTTTTTATGCTTTTTTAGGTGACTAGCTAGCTAAAACAGAAAGCATGACAGCGTGATTCTCCTGTGTTTATTTCTTGGCTTCGACTTCAAGACTACAACTACAGCAACAACGTGTTAAGAGTTTCTCCAAAAACATAACTGTGTGTTTGACAGGGTGTGTAACATGTCCGGAGGGAACAAAGCGGTGGAGTTTCAGCTGCAGCTGAGACAGAATCAGGAGGATCTGACCAGCTTCATGAGGGAGCTGGGGAGCTGGGAGACAGATATCAAGAAGAAGGACGAGGAGCTGAGGACAGGAGGACTAAAGGAGGACCAGGTCTGTCCCTGATGGACACACACACACACACACACACACACACACACACACACACACACACACACACACACACACACACACACACACACACACACATCCATCTCATGAGCAGGTGATGTTCTGGATGATTCAGGTGTCAGCAGTTTGTTGTCTCTTCTCTGTTGTAGAATAAGCTCCCACCTGTGCGCAACAAAGACTACAAAACCAAGATGAGGGAAAGGAGGAAGAAGGAGCCAACAGGCAACGGTGACGCAAAGGCAGAGGACACCAAGGAAGCCTCAAGGATAAAAGCATACGACTATAAATCATGGGACAAGTTTGACGTGGTAGCTACTGCATATTTATAAAATATTACTTAACGTGAAGTCGTGGAGTAGTTGACTAAATGCTTCTGTGGTCGCAGGACAAGGCTCTGGCAGAGATGGATAAGGAGGAAAGTCCTGCAGAGTCAAATGAGTCAGACTCCGAGGAAGCTGCAGGTGATCAGGAGAACGCGCTGGCTGAGAAAGATAAGGTAAATAAGAAGTACTGCAATACAACTAACTAAAGAGAAGAAGAAAAGACCCTTTCCTAAAGCAGATTATACTTTTATTTTTTAGGGTAACACGTTTTTCAAAGATGGGAAGTACGACGATGCCATTGAGTGCTACACCAGAGGGATGTGTGCAGATCCCTACAACCCTGTGCTTCCCACAAACCGAGCCACCTCCTTCTTCAGACTCAAAAAGTAAACACCATAGATTATAAGGCTGCTGTATTGCACTATAAAAGATGGTTATAAGTATTTTTTAATAAGTGTAACAACATTAAAGGGATAGTTCAGGTGTTTTGAAGTGAGGTTGTATGAGGTACTTACCATAGTCAGTGTATTACCTACAGTAGATGACAGTTAGTATGCTCCCAGTTTGGAGAAACAGACAGGAGTTACAGCACAGAAGCAAAGCAATGTACTGCTGTGGACGGGGACACTGACTGTTACACTGACTATGGATAAGTACCTCATACAACCCCACTTCAAAACACCCAAACTATCCTTTTAAGGAGGATGTGAACACGGTGGTAAGATGTTTTGTACCCCTGTAAATCATTGAGACTTTGTTCTTTGCAGGTATGCTGTGGCAGAGTCCGACTGCAACTTGGCGATAGCGCTGGACAGCAACTACTTCAAAGCGTACGCGAGAAGAGGAGCAGCACGGTTTGCACTGAAAAAATACGAATCTGCGTTAGAAGGTGACGAACTGAACTTCAAAGATTTAGATTAGATCATCTGTTTATCTTGAGTGCACTGAGATAACAACATTAATCTGTTTGTGAATAGATTATGAGACGGTTCTCAAGCTTGACCCCGGGAACACGGAAGCACAGACTGAAGTGGCAAAAATCAAAGAGGTGAGGATCATTTTGGGGTTTCAGCCTCATTTCCCAAAGTCCTCCCCCTCTTTTATGAAGACAACGGAGTAGAAAGTGCTGGGTATATTTGTGGTAATCACATACAGGTGCTATTTGGATCCTTCATGTGTACTGTGCTTATTCAGTCTTGTGAAGGGCTCCTTGCATGAGTGGAATATGATCTCAAAAAAGAAGAAAATGCAAGTCTCCTTAAAAAAATAATCCAAGGCACACTGTAAAGTTTGTACAAAATTAAAATGCCTTTATTTTACCTGGCAATAATTGTTTAAAACGATCTTCCTCTTCTTTTATTTCCTCTCTCTCCTCTCAGATTATAGGACATCAGGCACCGGCCGCCCCGAGTGAAGCCACGCAGCCACCGGAGGCTCCCACAGCCGACCCTGAGCAGCAGAGACTGATGGAGGAGCAGCAGAGACGACAGGAGGCGGCTGTACAAAAAGACAGAGTAAGCTTTGCCTTTTATGCTGCAGCATCCCAGTTGGACTCTTTTTTGCATTATTAGTTGTGGTTAAGAAGACTGATGTTGGCCAACAAGGGCAACATTTGAAAACAGGCAAAAAGAGCGAGCTTTTCAGTTGTTAATGTCTGAAAAAAGGGAGAACCAGCATCTAACATTTCAGCACTGTTTGGCAGCAAAGGAAATGTTTAGATCCTGATATTTCTTAAACAATTTTGTGAACAAATCAAGCTGTGTTTATTTGGAAATATGTTTTCTTGAATGTGCCTTTCAGGGGAATGCTTATTTCAAAGAGGGGAAGTATGAAGCGGCTGTTGAGTGCTACAGCAGAGGAATGGAGGCAGACTGCATGAACGTCCTGCTGCCCGCCAACAGAGCCATGGCCTTCCTCAAGCTGGAGAAGTAAGAACAACTTTTATCTCTAGACTGAAAAGGTTTAGTCTGTTAAAAGTAGATACAAACTTACATTTGTGTTTTTGCTGCAGGTATAAGGAGGCAGAGGAGGACTGCACCAAAGCCATTTCTCTGGACGGTTCTTACTCCAAGGCTCTCGCCCGTCGCGCCACCGCCAGAGTGGCTTTAGGGAAACTGGAGGAAGCCAAACAAGGTGCCGTATAGAACAACACTGTCCTCTGAAGGCAAACAGCAGCAACCACATTCTGTCTTTTACATATCTAGCTGTAATGTTCTGTGTTTTTATAGTTGCTTTAATTTTCATCCTTACATGTTGCTAAATTGGTCTTAAGTTATTTTAATCATGTTCACAGCTTAGGCTCAAGTTCTGTTTATTTATAAATCAGCTTTAATTTAACATGCAGATATTCAACAACTTCATTCACATACACAGACAGCAAATACTTCCTTTATAGTTAGATGATCCTGCTACAGCGCCACCTATTGGCCAAATGGCACCAAATTTGCCATGGTCACTCAGACATCATATCCACAAATGTCCATCAAATGTGGTCGAAATAGCACAAAGGAGATATGACATTTTTGAGCTAACTTTAAGGGCCAGCTATAGAAAAACTGTCTGTAACATCAACAATCAAAAAAAGTAACTTCTTCCGGCTTGGTCCAGAGATGTTCTGTACCAAATTTGGTGAAGATTGCTCAAAATTTGTAGGACGAGTAGCAAAATGTCACAGTTAGACAAAATTCTAAATGTCAGAAAATCAATATAGACGCAAATGGGCGTGGCTTATGTAGATAGATTCGTCTGAACCCACAAAATCCAGGAAAAGTTTGTTTCTGATTGACTGTCTAGTGGCATATAAACATAGTCTGTCTGTGTGTGTCTGTCTGTCTGTGTGTGTTACAGATTTCCAGGAGGTGTTGAAACTGGAACCCGGGAACAAGCAGGCCCTGAACGAGCTCCAGAAACTGCAGATTGTAAGATCCAGTCATTAGTTCACATTAACGTAGTTCAGTAAATATAAAAAGTTAAACTGAGGTTGAAAAAGAAAAGTGATGGTGGGAGAAGGAACAACGTTAAAGAATATAAAGAGCAGCGCTACTCAAGCTACAAGTCAAATACATTCCTGCGTTACAGAAATACACTTTAAACCTCTTTTTAACTCTAAACTTTACATTGATTGCTGTTGGTTGTTTGTAACGTTGTGACGGTGACTCAGAGACTGAAGTTTATCCCTCTACTGTGTTTTATGTCCCTGTAGCTATGAGAACAGGCAGAAATTACAATCTAATGTACAGATGGTTTATGAACACATCAGACTTTATCAGGTTTCATCTTCTACAGACTTCACTTGTATTCTCTTAACGTCCCTCTGTTGTGTTGTTAGGATGTGGCTTCCAGCGGCCTTCTTCAGACACCAGACGGCACACAGAGGAGAACAGTTCAGCCGGTAGACAAACCAACACATCTGCAGTCAACTGTGAGTTTTTCCCCCTCAGTGCAGAAGTTGTTTTTTTAAATGAAAATACTGTCTGTACATTTTGTTACGCTGAAGGCCGTAAAGGGAAAGATTAGTAGACGTCTGACGCTACAAACACAGATGGGATCTGACTGCACGTCAGGTGAAAAGTTTAACTTAGAAGCAGGATAATGTGCTGTATTTACATTTCTGTAAGGATCCTTTAAATGATTACTTTGAGCTCTAAGAAGTTGTGATTAGCATTTGTCTTTTTATTTGACATTTATAGAAGTTGTACTTGTGAAAATCAGCTAAATTAAAGTAATGTACAAATTGTCGGACATGATTTTTCTATCCAGTAGTTCACTCCCCATGTTTACAGCATGCTTTTGCATTATTTGTCCAGCAGGTGGCAGCATAGTAAACAATCTAGATTGAACATCTGCATTCTGTAATATTCATTTTGTGATATCTTTACTAGAATTCAGTTCAATCAGTGATCTGAATGTTTTGTTATTTGACTGATTCTGAACATCTGATGCTCTTCAGAAACCTCTGCGGAGGATCGATATCGAGGAAGTGAGTGGAAAGGTGACGGTGTCCGAGGTGGAGTCCGAGTTCTTCGTCCAGGAGGTGACGAGGGAGGCCGAGGATGAATCCTCTCCGCTGTCGACGTCACCCAGCGCCAAGATGATCAAGATCGAGGAGATAGCAGAAGTCCCCTCGCTCTCATCTGACCAGTTAGTGGCACCACCTCTTCTACGTCATGATATTTATCAACGTGTCTGTAAAGCACTAAATGTTTTGTGGAATGTGGTATCCAGTAAACAAGATGTTCTGCTTCTTAATCCCAGAGTTCCTGCTAACAGACAGACCAAACAACCAGCGCAGCAGGAAGTCGCTCATCCTCCTCCTCCTCCTGCACCGTCAGCCAGCTCCTCCTCGACAGCAGTAGACCTGCCTCCTCCACCCACCAGCAGCTTCCAGCTGGAGGCCGACCTCCGCAAGATCGGACACCAGCCGGAAGTGATTTACAGATATCTGAGGGTGAGCTGTGTGTTTGGATCATATTTGTGTGTTCAGGCAGTGTAATTATACAATATACTGTCATACTAGCTTGTTGGGAAGGAGGTTAAAAAACTTGTGCTAAATTTTGGCGAGGAAAAACTGTCATGGCCATTTTCAAAGGGGTCCCTTGACCTCTGACCTCCAGATATGTGAATGTAAATGGGTTCTATGGGTACCCACGAGTCTCCCCTTTACAGACATGCCCACTTTATGATAATCACATGCAGTTTGGGGGCAAGTCATAGTCAAGTCAGCACACTGACACACTGACAGCTGTTGTTGCCTGTTGGGCTGCAGTTTGCCATGTTATGATTTGAGCATATTGTTTTATGCTAAATGCAGTACCTGTGAGGGTTTCTGGACAATATCTGTCATTGTTCTGTGTTGTTAATTGATTTCCAATAATAAATATATACATATATTTGCATAAAGCAGCATATTAGCCCACTCCCATGTTGATAAGAGATAAATACTTGACAAATCTCCCTTTTAAGGTGCATTTCGAACAGATTAAAAATGTTTTAATTAATCGCGATTAACTATGGACAATCATGCGATTAATCTCAATTATATATTTTAATCGATTGACAGCCCTAATTTTAACTGAAGTTCTCAGTCTTGTTATTGTTCTTGTCTTTGCAGCAAATCAAACCCGAGGCGTTCGCAAACATTTTCCACAACTCCCTTGAACCCGACATTCTCAATCAGATCCTGAGGACACTGCATGGTTTCTATATCAAGTGAGTTTTAAAAGATGCTCGTAGAAAAAGAACCCAAACTGGTTTTCGATTACATTGTTAAGTATCGTACTGTACATTGACAACCGGTCTTGCTTAGGAACGAAGCCCCGGCCGTCACGCTGGAGATCCTCAGGAGCCTCGCGAGCGTGAGGCGCTTCGACATGGCCGTCATGTTCCTGTCGTCCCCGGAGAAGAAAGGTGAGAGTCTCTCTTTTGATGTTGCTGTTTGCAGAGGATGACTCATAACTTCCCACCCACACATTCCATCATATTGATAATTTGCTGTGCTGCTTTTCTCTCTCCCCTCCGCAGTGCTTAAAGAACTGTTTGACTTCCTTCACCAAGCCGAGCTGGAGGAATCGTCTGTCGCAGCTTTACAGAAGAAGTACGGCGTGTGACGATGCGACTTCTACAGACTTTAAACACACAGTATTTTCAAAGCCAACTAAACAACATAGTTATATTCTAAATTACTGAATAAACTTTAGGTTTTTATATCATTCTTAGCTTCACAGTGGTGTTCAAATGCAAACATTCACATTTTGGTCAAAGTATGTTTTATTTATTTTCCCATGCCCTTTTGAAAACTTAATCCCACGTGACCTGACGTAGGTTTCTGCATGATGACGCTGCTACATGTACAGTATCTATACATCCTTATAGTCGGTGTATTAACGTTACATACAGTAATTTAGATGGCGGTCGGCGTGCTCCCAGTTTGGAGAAGCAGACAGGAGCACCGGCACGGAAGCTAAGCGACGTACTGCTGTGTGGACGCCACGTTAGTTCAGATCCGAAAGTCACACAATAACACAAACAAACTAACCAATCGATGCAGCGGTAGGTAGACCAGCAACTCCCGTGTTCTGCGAGGTAAAATGACTGTTTTTTTGTGAATGTAGTAAGGCTGCACAATTAATCCAAATGTTTTTGAAATTGCAAAATGGCATACTGCAATTTTCAAATCGCAGGATGAGGAAGAAATCGCAATATTTGTTAGAGGTGAAATTAAATATTGTGGTGCTGCAGAGATGTTCTGGCCTATACATCATATTCTACAGACTTAAGAAAATGTTTTAGTTTGGTACAGATCGCTGCAAAAAATCTCTAATATCCCAAGTCATATCTAATTGCAATATCAGTCAAAATAATCGCAATTACATGCAGTATTTTTTTCATAATTGTGCATTCCTAGAATGGAGTCTGGTGGCTTTGAAGACCGCAATATAACGGCTTCAGTTCCCTGTCTTAAAGGGCTGTCTGACGTCGATGTAAGCTGAAAATATTCTAAATATAACGCAACTATTAAACTGATTTTAGGCGGCTAAGATACGTTTTTCTGCTGCTCCCGTCCACAGCCGCTTTACCTCGCCGTCAGACAGCGCTGTCCGACGGGGAACTGAAGCCGTTATATTGCTCTCTTCAAAGCCACCAGACTCCATTTACAAAAACAGTAATTTTACTTCACAGAACTTACTTCAACTTACTAAACGAACCATTTCAGTTATTTCCAAACTTAGCACAGCTAATGTTAACCCAGCTAGTGCGATCACATTATTCATAACCTTATTGAATAGCTTACTTGGGTAACCTATGTCACTGCTTTTTGCAACGACTGAGGACTAGGTGGGTGTTTTTATTTTTATTTTAAAAGACGGCAAAAGGACGCAGATGGACCCGCCCTTTAAATTCATTAAATTAGACTGCTCTGTTATGGACCTGTGGAAACATGATGTCATGTACTTTCTCTCTCTTCATAACACTGCTTTCATCTAAAATTCACAAATTGTACGCTGTTGTTCTGACCTTTTTAGTGTTACGGGTGAACTCTGCAACGTTACTGTGTAAATGTGTATGTTTAACCAACTGTTTCCATATGAGCATGCAAACCTGAAAAATAGTTTTTGTCGGCGATTATACCCCAACCAGAAGGGATGTTCTATCAACAGGAGGTGTGAATTTCCAACTTAACAACACTGTTTGAATGCAGCACAAGTCTGGATTGGTCTCTGTGAGTACTCTGCCCTGTTTGAATGTTCCAAAACAAACCAACAACGGACATTTCATCAGCTAAACCGGCTCAGTTTGACTGATGAGAGAACTGTGTGAGAAATGACACGTCTCTTTTCAGAAGCTGAACAACAAATAAAGGTGTTATTTTATAATTTGTGTGTTGTTGAATCAGTCACTGCAGAAGTAGAAAAATAGTTTTGAACTCAGTACGTAATCTCAGATGTGTCACACGGGTGATGAATTATCAGGGAAAAGAAGTACAGTAGTTCATTGTTTATTAAGCATAAAGGTGTATATTGTTTGGCAAGACAAATGGGAATATATATCATGGAAGAAAAAGAGATTAGCCTTGTGTGATTAAAAACCCAGAAGACTTATTACTCAAGCACACCATCCATATCGTCGCTCTATACCTGTCTAATCTTCAGGGTCACAAAGAGGTTGGAACCTGTCCCAGCATGCATTATGCTAAAGTCAAAGGAAACGCCCTGTTCAGGTCGCCAGTCCATCACAGTGTACACAATGCTTGAGTAAATACAGCCCCGACACATACAGAAAGTGTCATTAATAAGAAGATTGTCAAACTATAACTTCGTGCTTCAGAGCATTTTGCAGATTAGGAGAAAGTTCTTCCAGTGTCTCAGCATCCACACCAGTGAGGATCTGCAGCGAAAAGCAACATAGATTAGATTTAAATAACCGCTTCAACCGTCTAAATACACTCCAACACCTCCAACGACAGCCTACCTGAGACAACGAGCGTCTCGTTGACCGCCGCCGTCTTCCCGTCGTACGGGTTCTCAGCCTGGCAGCTGATGGACTCTTTGGAAACGTGACGGTTCACGGTGACGTCAATAACGCTACCCGTCATAGTCTTCCCGTACAAGGTCCACTTGAAGGTGCAGGGAGGAGAGCACTCAGCTTTGCATGTAAAGCTCGCCGTAACCCCGATTTCAAGAGCGTCCGGCCCTTCAATGGTCACATGCTTTGGTCCGTCTGTAAGAGAAGAGCCGCAAATACATGCTAAACCTTTTACAACAACCGTACTCAAAGAGGTGCAGACGTGCAGTAAAGTTCGTGGAATCATACTTCAACCCTTGATATTTGCTTACCAGGCACCACCACTGTGGTCAAAGCTGTTCTGTTTTGCTTCGTCACCGAGTTGAACGCCACGCAGATGAGGGCGGCCTCGTACGGAGGTGTTACAGGTGTGAAGGATATGGTGGCGTTTGTGGACAGGGGCTTGCCGTTGTAAACCCAGTTGATGTGGCAGGCGGGGAAGCAGTCGGCTGAACATCGGAGCTCTGTTGTGGATCCAGGCTCGGCAAACATCACCTCACCCACCGGCCCTTTGTTGGGTTTCATAATAAGCGTCTCATCCGGCCCATCTGGATAATATAACGCAACCATAAAGAGAAAAGATTGAGATGAGAAGATTGCGGAAATGTTGAGTATGTCAAGTAAGTTACGTGACACATAATTCAACTTTGACTTCTGGTTTCACACGGGACACCAACACCGGTCTCCTGGGCAAAAGTCCTGGTGTTTTTTGACCCGCCTATCCACCCCGACCTCCTCCCTACAAGTACATTCATGACCCTGGTATACTCACAGTTCACTTGCATCTCGTAGCCGACAGACAGGATGGGGGTTCCACCCTCGACTGCTACCGACAGTGTGTTGTAGAAGAGGGTGCGGTTCCCACCCTCTACTACCAAACATTGGTACACCCCTCCGTCTTCTCGCAAGAGAGTCTTAAAGGTGATTGTGATGTTGTCGGGGGAGAAATGCACTCTTTCAGTTGCCGGCATTCGCTGTTCGTTTTTGAGCCACGTGATGGAGGCCGGGACCCGAGGGCCGACACACTGCAGAGAGAAAGGCTTGCCTGCAACCGGTGGGGCCTGGGAGGTGGGACGCACTGAGAATGGGTCTGTGAAGAGAGAATATTAACATATCAAGTGATGAACATTGCTAGTTTATTATGATCACAAGGCTCCTACACCATAACACAGTGGTGGACCCAGCCCAAATGGCACTTCATCTCATTTTCTCTACTGGAAGTGCACCTTTGAGGGCACTTATCTAGCATAGGGCAATCCGAGAGACCACTTTTGCAGCGTCCCGAGTCCACCGGTGCCATAAACATATTACTCGAACCAATACAAAATCGTTTGGAGCAATATCACAGGCTCACCGATGACTGTGAGGTCCTTAGTGGCGGTGATGGTGGCGTTCGATGCAGTGTTTGTTGCTTCACAGGTCAAAGGCTCAATTTTGGAGTAGTCACTAACGGTGATCTTGATTTGGCCACCATGGAAAGTCTTCCCCATGTACGTCCAAGTCAACGCACAGGACGGAGTGCATGTAGCAAAGCATGTGTATGTGTACTGTTTTCCCATTGCCACTGCGCTGTCACCATAGATGGTGATGTTGGATAAGCCTACAGAAGGAGATGACAAAAGACATTTCAGGTTACAGCAGAACATGTGTGCAATCAAAATGTCATCAAATTTAAACGATCCAGTAAGTGGAGCGGTGCTTATTGATTGTTCTTTCACATACTGGCCACCGGCAGCTGCAAAGCCTTTTCGATGTAGAGATGCGAGACGGTGTCCTGAGCCTTACAGATCACAGTTTCAGAGGCGAAGATACTAGAAAGTGGAGTGACAGAAATTGCGTTGCCCTGTGCAGAACTGATCGGCTCCCCATCCCAGGTAGCCGTCCACGAGTAGCTGCAGGAGGAGTAGCAGTCGGCTGAGCAGGTAAAGTTGGACGCAACTCCTGCGGTCAGGAAGGCTGGACCGCTGATGCGTATATTTGATGGTCCAGCTGAAAAGGGAATTGGTTTTAGGCATTCCTCTTAAAAAAAAACACAAGCTCGAATTCACTTTTTTTTTTATTACCTCTCACTTGCAGCGTCTTTTGGGCAGTGGCTGATTTTCCTGTTGCAGGATTGACTGCCGTGCATGTCAGGGTTTGTGTCGGCGGTAGTTCCCCAAGATGCATCCTCAGCGTCGGACCCTGAGAGGTCACATTACCCCTGGTCCAGGTGAACGAGCATGTTGGGTAGCAGCTGGCTGAGCACTTGAAATCATACTGCATTCCCACAGTCAATATGTCGACCCCAGTGATCACCACCGAAGACGGCCCGTCTGTGGTTGGAGGTAGAACAGATGATAGTTACTACAGACAGATTTTTGGGAAAACACGTAAATAGCAGAAACATGTAAATAACATCAGCTTGCATGAATGTTTTAAATCAGTATTGATTATAATAAACAGGATAAAAGAACAAGAGGGATTGTGCACGGCAACATATATGGTGACATTTTTGCGTTAGTGTTGTGGAAGCAAGGCGTTAGGGCACCTCTAACGACGGACGGAAATATTTCTGACCCTTGTATATACTCACAAAATACTTGCATCTCGTAGCCAACAGACTGGATGGGTGCCCCCACTTCTGTCACCACACATTGGTATAAACCGCCGTCTTCCTGCAGGAGAGGACTGAAGGTCATCGTGATGTTGTCGGGGGAGAAATGCACTCTTTCAGATGCCGGCATCGGGCGTTTGTTCTGCAGCCACGTAACGGAGGCCGGGTTCTGAGAGCCGACGCACTGCAGAGAGAAAGGGATGCCTGCTTCTGACTTGCCCTTGGAAGAGGGACGCACTGAGATGGGGTCTGTGCAGGGAGAATATTCAAAACATGAGAGACATGATTACCTCATACCATTTTCATCACAAGGTGGGAGCAATGTCACAGACTCACCAATGACGGTGAGGTCCTTAGTGGCGCTGGCAGTGGCGTGAGATGCACTGTTTGTTACCTCACAGGTCAGAGGCTCAATTTTAGAGTAGTCACTAAAAGTGATCTCCAGGTGACTGGCGAACTTTTTCTTGTCCCCCTGATGCAAGATGGGTATCTCGATTTGGTCACCGTCGAAAGTCTTCCCCATGTACGTCCAAGTAAAGCTGCCGCACGACGGGTTGCACAACGCTATGCATGTGAATGTGTACTGTTTCCCCATCGTCACTGTGCCGTCACCTTGAATGATAACGTTGGATATGCCTAAAGAGAGAGTTTGCGAAACAGAAGCTTGAATGTATTGTGCTCATTTCACAACATCAGAACATTAATTCGTTAGCCAGTTACAGAAATAAAATTTGATTTTGAACAATATCACTGACTTCCATCATGTCCAGGACAAATTTCCCCAAGGGGACAATAAAGTGTATCGTATCGTATCGTATCGTATCGTATCGTATCGTATCGTATCGTATCGTATCGTATCGTATCGTATCTTACTGTATCGTATCTTACTGTATCGTATCGTATAACTAAACTGCTTTAACAGAAAGCACACACATTTTTCCCATTCAACATAACCAGTGGGGTTGATTTCAAATGTTTGTTGCTTATTGATTGTTAATCCTCATTCGAGGTGAGTTCTCTCACATACTTGCCACCGGCAGCGTCACAGTGGTAGTGATGTAGAGGTGTGAGACGGTGTCCTCAGCCGCACACGTCAGAGTTTCTTCGAGGACAGTACTGGCATATGGAGGGAAAGAAATGGTGTCGCCTTCCACAGTCTCGAGCTTTTCATCATCCCAGGTAGTAGTCCATGTGTAGCTGCAGGAGGGGTAGCAGGTGGCTGAGCAGGTAAAGGTGGACGCGGTTCCTATAGTCAGATAGGTTGGACCTCTGATCCGTACGTTCGATGGCCCAGCTGGAAAGTTTGGAAATAGATTTGGTTGAGAGGAAGTGGTGCTGCTGAGGGATCTCATGAATTTGAATTATTCATACCCGTCACTTGCAGCGTCTTGTGGACGGTGGCTGACTTCTTTGTTGCGGGGTTCACCACCGTGCAGGTCAGGGTCTGCGTCAGCTCTACGTGCAGGAGCTGCAGGCTCAGCTCGGGCCCCTGAGAGGTCACGTTACCCCTCCTCCAGCTGAACCTGCAGCCCGGGAAGCAATCGGCCGTGCACTTGAAACCGTATGGGATTCCCACGGTCACTACATCGACCCCATCGATCTTCACCGAGGACGGCCCGTCTGCAGGAGGACCCAGAACACACAAGACTTTTACAATTCAAAAATATTAAAGGAAACTGAAGCCTATGATGAAGACCATGACATACAGCACAATAAGAGAGATACCATTTTTAAATATTTGAGCTAGGGATGCACCGATACCGATATTGGGCCGATACTGACTCAAATATCTTGCCAATCACGCAGCCCTAACTCGGTATCGGCCGATACCCAAAGCCCAGGTATCGCTTTCGGTATTGGGACAGAATAAGTCAGATCCATTTTAACGTAAAAATCTGAATTAAAAGGATCTTACATGAGTTTTCCTCCACGGCTCCATCCTCTGCAGTTTCACTGGCAGACAAACCTTGGTTATGAGAAAAGAGAATTCATTAACATCATTCATTTTCTGGCAATTTATACAACACTGCAAACTGCAGTTGGTGATGATCCAGCATCTTACCTGCCAGGCAGGTGAGCAGCAGCAGCAGCAGGCAGGCTGAGTGATGATCCATGGTGCTGCTGCAGACAGACTGAACAACTCTCCAACACTCTTATAACCATCCACACTCTTATAAAAGGCCTTGTTATCACCATGCAGGTTATCAGCTGGCTTTAATCTCTGCAGAGGGCGTGATGCATGCAGGCGGCCGACGTGTCGTGTGGTTTTGTCTTCTGATTATGGGTTGTTGTTTCTTTTGTGTCTGCACACTTGATTCAGGTCAGACAATGTGGCTCCGTCTGTTTCTCGTATCTGCCAACGGTTGTAAAGATTCTAAACTCAATTTATCACAGCGGCTTGATAGAGAACAACTCCAGCAGCCGCCTGTTGGATCTGATATGTTTTTGGTGGTTTCTTTGTGGTTCTGTTAATGCATTTATGACAAATATCTGAGACCAACAATAGACTTTGTTATGGGGGAGATAGCAGGTCAACAGAGGTCACATAGAAGTGGTGTACATTATCTGAAAGCTGGAACCTGAAGATTAATTTGAGATGCAGCTCAGCGCTTTGTGTCAAGTTGTTCTAGTCGTAATGAATGAATGAATGAATTGAAATAAACTGTGAAAGTGTATAAGGGTTTAGAACATTATGATAGAAGTATATGATGTCCATCCCCATGCTCTATTATGTCTCATATGTTGTTGCAACAATTTTTGGGTTGATACACAGATTTGGTGCTCAATTTAACCATTTTTTACCACTCCAGAATTGATAAAAATTATCAATAATCCCCCCAAAATACCACATTAAGACACCAAGACCTTGAGGAACACCAGAGAAAAAGCCATGCTGTGATTTGGTGTCAACAACCTTTGAAATTTGGAGATTTCTGCAAGAATTGTATTTTTCGGTGATTGGATGGCGAGCACTTCTGTTGTGGAAACTGCTCAGAAACCCCCTTATTGTCAATCTAGCTAGGAAAGCCATCCATCCTCTGAATGCTCTAGGTCTCTAGTTTAATCCATCCATCCTCTGAATGCTCTAGGTCTCTAGTTTAATCCATCCATCCTCTGAATGCTCTAGGTCTCTAGTTTGATCCATCCATCTTCTGAATGCTCTAGGTCTCTAGTTTAATCCATCCATCCTCTGAATGCTCTAGGTCTCTAGTTTGATCCATCCATCCTCTGAATGCTCTAGGTCTCTAGTTTGATCCATCCATCTTCTGAATGCTCTAGGTCTCTAGTTTGATCCATCCATCCTCTGAATGCTCTAGGTCTCTAGTCTGATCCATCCATCCTCTGAATGCTCTAGGTCTCTTATTTGTGGCTGTAAAGTTTCATGAGGCTGTGATTATCCTAGAGGTCACCACAGGTCATTTTATACAGTGAGGTCACGTTAAAAAAAAAAATGGTCTCACTACAATGAAATGTCTCCTATGGGGACTAACATCATCACACATGAATACAGTTGGGCTCATTGGATCCACAAGAGTCTCAGCTTTACAGTGATACCCAATTTATGTAATTCCAAGACTGTTTAGGGACCCCAGTATGCAGAAATATTCAAACACACCATTTTAAAATAGGTGAAAATAGGTCAGAGGTCAACGGATCCCTTTAAAAATGGCCTTGCCAGTTTTTCCTCGTCAAAATTTAGCCTAACTTTTGAGCGTTATTTAGTCTCTTCCTGACAAGACCCACTAGTATGACATGTGATGTATGGATTCCTTAGGTTCTCTAGTTTCATATGATATCTGTACCTTCACTCTAGCTTTAAAACTGAGCCTTCTACAGCCTCTGAAAGACAGTAAAGTCGGTCTTACTTCTTGTCTTCTACAATATCCCTATTAAAAGCATGTGCCAGTGATGCAGATGTAAATCAAACCTTTAGAATTAAATATCAGATGTTGGGAGTGATTTAAATGGCATCTTTGTTTTTATCAAAGTAAAAAAAAAAGTGCAAACAACAGTGAAGCACTTCTCAGAAAGGCTGATATGAAGCCTGGGTGTGTCCTCTAACTGCCACTGCTATTTGCCAACGTTAGATTACAGTAAACACACTTATACCTGAAGTGTGTGGATGTATTGAACCGGCCTTTCCATTTAGATTGCATTTTAACACATGGCACTTTCCTACGGAGAATATACACACATTGTAAGTGCTTTTTTTAAATGCACTTGTGTGATCACACCCACTTCTCGTGTGTTGATCACAGATCTCCACCATCCAACCAGCAGGTGGAGCCAAGGCTGAATCCATCAATTTGACACCTTCAGTCAGAACAATAGTTCCAGTTTAAAGCCTCTACACCAGGGGTCAGCAACCTTTACTATCAAAAGAGACATTTTAGGCAAAAAAATAAATAAAAAATGTGTCTGGAGCCGCAAAACATTTGAGCATTGTGATGAAGGTAACACATTTTATAGTCTAAGTATATAGTATATAAGTCTAATGCAGTGAGGGCCAAAGTGCAAATTATTAGGACCACATTGAGGGAAAAAACATCTGAGATTTACAGAATAAAGTCGTAATATTACGAGAATAAAGTCATAACTTTACGAGAAAAAAGTCGTAATATTACGAGAATAAGTCATAACTTTATGATAAAAAAAGAAAATAACGCAAAATTACTACTTTATAAACTTCTGACTTTATTCTCATAATACTACGACTTTTTTCTCGAAATCTCAGATTCACTTTTTTTACTCAATGTGGCCCTATTACTCCGTCGTGCCGTCGTATCATAGACCTACAACAATAATAAATAAAAATGAAAATGTAAACAAAAAGCAGTTATTCGTTTCCATATTTTATAAATCCACAGGGAGCCACTGGAGAGGAGCTAAAGAGCTGCATGTGGCTCCGGAGCCGCAGGTTGCAGACCAGATTTTGCAGACAAAATTTTGCTCTTTTTCAAGAAAAGTGGCAGTGTCATTGAGTGTGAGTGAGTGTCATTTTCAATATGCATCAGCACAAATAATTGACATGAAAAGTGGGAGATTAATGAGCTAGAAAAACTGATTCAGCCCAAAGTCTATGAATGTATACAGTATGAAAAATTGTGGAAAATTGCGTAATTATTTTCTTTTTTTTCTGGTGAAGGACTCCCATGCCCTAATTGTGACCGCCCAGAATTTTGGCTTGCATGTCGCCCCAAATTGTACATATTTGGTAACATAAGAAAAGGTGTCTTGAGTCTTGTGGTAAAAGTCATCAGTGCATTTTATTTATGTATAGACATCAACATTTCAAATGTATCAACGTGGAAGAATCGTACAAATAACTTGACAAGTCAACAAATGTGCACACTTTGACGTTGAAGTGCTTTTCCACACCTCTCATTAGAAAGTTCAAACAGGGTTCAGCCTACTGTCAACATACGACACTAATGGGGAAAGAATACAGCGTGAGATTACCGGGACATGAGTCAGTAACTCTCCACAGTTCAACTACCCTTTTTCAAAGTTATTCACAGAAAGAAAGATCTGACAGACGGAGACAAAGACAGAGAGAGAAATTATCTTTATGATGTTAAGAACAATAAGTATACAAATGCTATTACAGCTCAAATAATTGTACCAAATGATAAGAAATACAATAAAACAAACTACAATTAACAATATTAATATTAATATTAATAATAGAAGTAATATGTTGAGACGCATAAAATTAAGAATATCATTTAAAAAAGCAACCAACACATGTTGCTGGATCATACAACGCTACAGTAGAGCAGAAAACATAAAGGCCAGCAGCAGCAGCACGGCTGAGGTCCCTTCAGGACGAGTGGACGGGTTACGATCCGACCCTGAACACAAGAAAAAGAAACACAGGTCAAATAACAGTTAATAGTGTTAATATGTGACGTAAGATGACGTACATTAAATCAACCTGTTATTTGTACAGTCTTTACGGCTGTAGCTGTCCTCTTTGAAGCTGTGTTTTGTGCCTCACACTTGAGAGTGACAGATTTTAGAGGGTAATCCAAGGTCATCTCGATCACGTTGCCCCTCACGGTCTGACTGTCCACAGACGACACGTAGCGGCAAGACGGCAGACAGTCAGCGGTGCACACAAACTTATACGTTTCTGCAATGTCTATTACGTCTGGGCCTTTGATCTGAACATTTGATGGACCAGCTGGAAGAGAGATAGTGAGGAGAGGTCGGAAAAAGCTAATACCTGATTAAATGCAAATGTAATAGACCTTTCAACCCGCTAGTGAAACTCTTAACTTACATGTCACCACTATGTTTCGAGTCGCAGCGACAAACAGCTCAGACACACTGTTGGTGGCTTTGCAGACGAGCATTTTGGAGCTGTCCGTCTCCTGAGGTGTGATAGAAATGACATTCCCTTGTCCGCTAATCCATGGGCCTTTACCCGTCCTCCAGGCGTAGCTACAAGACGGCCTGCAGTAGGCGTGGCAGCTGTATGTGTGGCTCACTGATGGGTGCATCATATCGGGGCCTGTGATGGAAACGTTGGCGGGTCCAGCTAAGGTGAGAAACACAAATATATGTGAGTCATTAGAAGGGAAAGACTGTATTGAAAAACACTCCCAATCTTGCATTTAACACCTTTAAAAATACAGATCAGCTGTCACTTACCTAACACTCGAAGTTGCTTCGTCGCCGTGGCAGTCAGCCCTGTACCGTCACGTGTGGCCGTACACGTCACCGTTAAGGCCTCCGCCCAGCTGTTAACAGTGAAGGTGAGCTCGTTGCCCTGACCCTGGGCACTCTGTCCATCCAGAGACATGGAAAAGGTGCATGCAGGACAGTTGGAAACACACTCGACGCTGCTCGGCACACCCACAGTCACGTAGTCCGGACCGACAATTGTGCAGTTGAGTTTCTCTCCGTCTGAAAATGTCACAATTACCACCATGATTTAGAAACACTTTTCTTTACAGTGATTATTTCAGTATCTGGACATTAAGATTGATACAGATATTATCTTTAATGGGTTTTATTGTTTATTTAAAAGTAAAGTCACTTACCCTTATCGTCGTCATCTAGTTCAGGTTTCTCTTCGTCTTTAGACAGCACTGGCTGAAGGCCTACACACCCAATGGAAACATGTTTCATTGTTATCCAACACATTAGTATTAAGCAAGCACAGTCCATTCATGGCCTTGGAAATACTATTTAGACTAAACAATTCCAACTCAAGTCCACTTAACAGCTTTTATCCAATAACCCGATAAATAAATAAATATGTCATTAAATGTAGCAAAAATAATATTACAAATAAATGTAGCCAGTAATTAATTGATAAAATGTGATATAAATTGATTCTGTTTTAATTTGCTTCTTTATTTATTTATATTTGTGTTAATTCCCTTATTTATTTACTCTTCTGCTTAATTTTCCCTTTTATTTATTCATGTATTTATTTTTATACATTTTTACATGTATTTATTATTTTTTTGCTAAATAAATATAAAAGAAATAAAAGATAAATGCAAAAGAAATAAATGCAAAAAATGAATAGATAAATAAAATAATTGCAAAAGTAAATAAATTAATAAATGCACAAATAAATAAATACACATATTTATAAATAAATAAATAATAAATGCATAAATAAATAAAAAATAAATAATACATTTAATAGAAAAATACATAAATAAATAAAAAGGGAAATTAAAAAGAAGAGTAAAAAATATAATTTTTTGTGACATTTTTATCAATTATCAATTATTATTTTTGCTACATTTAATGACATATTTATTTATCAAGTCATTTATTTATTTATTTTTCATTTTGGCAGGTTCCGTCTTCCGTAGTAGAAAACATATCACGTCTTTTACTTAAAGCTAGACTATGTAACTTTTCGAAAAATAAATAATTTTGCTGCTACTGCCTTACTAGTTCTGGCATGACCAGTAACTTATTTTGACTATTGTTTGCTAAGACTAGCAAACTTTACATGCTGTGTAACTGACATTAATGAGTCAGTTAGCTAACTTTATTTGTGCTACCATTAAACAATGCTTCAGCATTTACCATTAGCCCATAAAAATACCACATTACATGTGAAATACAGCATTCAAAAAAGTGAACCTACAGAAATATTATCAGCAAAATATAGCACAATATAGTGAATAGCACTCATTATACAGACAACAAATGTGAGTGTATTGTACTATTGGATTGGAAGTAGCATTTACTGTTGTAGCTTGTTGAGGTGGAGCTACTTGTAACTATTTTATATAATCTTGTGTAGTTTTATCTACAACAATGCTTCATATTTTAAAAGCTGATATATTTTTGTATGTAAAATTTTCATCTTCAAAGTAACTATAGTTTCAAATATATGTAGTGGAGTAAAAAGCACTATACTTTCTTCTGACCAGAAGCATAAAGTAACTTGAAATGGAAAAGAAAACGCACAAAACTTTACTGTAGTTCATGATCCATCACATTTATAACAGGTAATATACACAAAGTAAAAAACATGTTCCTAACAGCCATTAAATCCAATACGGCAGCACTCACACACTGTACCAAAGCACCATATTATCACAACTAAAAATCAACTTCTCTCAGAAAGCGTATCCTCGTATTACCTGCCAGAAACAGCAGCAACAAAAGTCTCCTGAGATTTGAGCGTCGTCCGTATTGTTTAGATATGTAGGTATTATCCATCGTCCCGTAAGAATCTGAAGTGCACAGCCACCAGGAACTATCAACTAGAATTACAACAGTCGGTCAACATCAGCAGGCAAACAGCTCTTATCAGAGAGAGCCGGGAAGAAACATATCTGCCTTCTTAGTCACTCTAATGAGAAGTCCATAGCTGTTAATTGATTGCAGATCAAAGTCCGTAGAAGGTGACCCACAGTCACCCTGTAACCACTTCAGATATATTTACTGGTGAGTGTTGGGCCAGATGAGATGGGAGAGTTCATGGAAAAGGATTTCAGAGTAGCGCTGCGCCCGTCTTTGGGCTTGTGGCTCAGAGCCAGTTTATGGGAGTGTTGGATGGTGTAATGGTTTGGAGACTGGCCCAAATAGGGAAATGTAAATGCATAAAAGGGTATATGTCCCAAACAAATAGGGATTTTATATCAGAAAACACACATATACAACAAAATGTAACATTGCATCATCATGTCATTCACATTTAAAACATCCTTACATGAAGAGAAATTGTGGAACCTACTGTGCTTAATATGAGACGACATTATTCACTTCTGCATTCCCAGCATTCACCTTGGTACCGTACAATGGGTGACCTCGCCCTTAGTTCCAGAAAAGCGTCCATTATCAGAATAAATCAAAATGCAAACAGGCGACATAATGGATGGACTGACTTTAAGGAAGCAGTGGCAGTTAGTATGAGTTTAAACACGTCGTCTGTGGATGATGGATGAATAATCTGGCACACAAACACTCAACTGAACCTCTTAACAAATCACATTTATTGAAAACTTAAACTAATATTCTTTACTCCTACATAAACACAACAAAGTCAGTAAGAAAATATTATTTTTGGGTGCAGGTGTGTATGTGTGTGCTGTTAAAGTGACGTCTCTCTGGAGTCCCTGTTCGGCCTGAAGGTGAGAATCTCTGTGAAGGTGTGACCTGCACAAACACAAAAGACAGGATTATACATCATCAGACGTTCTAAATCACGACTGTGTCCTATTTTTACATCCAAGTTCAACACCTGCACCTCTCCTCTTATAAAACTGTGTTTTCTTTTGTTACTTCTACTTAGTAAACGGCCCCTTCTGTGTATTATTACACGTTAAAAGAAGATCTTCAGTGACCTCCTCTGGCACATTAAACATTAAGTACTGTAACAACACTGTCAATTTGAATTGGACCTTAAAGGAGAATAAAGCCTTAATCTTGTGTGTTTTATGTGAACCGATAAATGCAATTCTAATATTCACTCTCATTTTAGTTCTGTTTTCATCTCCACCAAATCACGAAGGAAATATCTGGCTCTTTTATTGCACATATCTCAGCTATACTACCATATATGCTGCTACTTAAACACAACTGCATTGGTCACTTTATCTTGTTTTTATCGCTTTTATCGCCTGTCCATATTCTGCTTCTATTGTTATTTGTTGTTTTTATTTATTTATGCACAATGACAATAAAGATCTATTCTATTCTTTAGCGGCTAAATGCTCCGCTATGTTCACCGGCTAGTCGCTAACTGTGTCTGTCTGCTGTTTGGTAGCGTTCAGTGAGTTTATCAGAACTTTTTCACTAAGATCAGTTGCTGCGGCTGAAAGCAAGGTTGATGAGAGCGGTGAGCGTGAACCAAAACATTAAAGTTGCAGGCCTTAAGATAAAAACAATAAGCTGAAAGAGGCTAAACGCTCCGTAAAGCTGAGGGGAAACTGCAGAATTTGACGATACTTTCCTGCAGATATGTCACTATGAGCGACGTCTTTCACGTTACACATGGTGTCTTGATCCATTGTTAAAGAGGACCTGTTATGCTTTTGTGTTTTCCCTTTCCTTTAGTGTGTTATTTAGTTTTTTGTGCATGTAAAATGTCTGCAAAGTTACAAAGTCCACGCAAAATGGAGTTACTCTCCCCCACAGAAACACTGCTCCTGAACTGCCTGAAACGCCTCGATTGAAGTCCCGCCTTTTCTTCCGTAACGTCGTGATGTCATCAAGTAACACATTTGCATAATACCTGCCTAGCGACTACTTTGGTACGCCCTCAAACAAAGCTAGTTAGAGCAGAGTCCGAAGAGTTTGGTTTGGTTGTCTAATCAGAGCAGGTCTTTCAGGAGAGGGGGGGGGGGCAGGAGCTTAAACAGAGCGTTTCAGACAGAGGGTGCTAAGAGGTGCTGCAGCACAGCCAGTATGAGAAAAGTAAAGCATCTTTTTTATATTAAAGCATGTAAACATGTTCTAGTAGAAACCCCAAAATACAAGTATGCACCTGAAAATGAGCATAATAGGTCCTCTTTAATATTAACATTTTAGATTATTGCAGCTTTAAATCTAACCCGGCCTCTCCCCTCTCTCTTACGTTTCCACTGGTCCAGCGGCAGGTCTGTGTTGTCCATGGTCTGATCATAAGGCATCGCCTCCGTCTCCTCCTCGGCGTCCCTGAACTCGCTGAAGAAAGGCAGGTCGAGGGCCTCCGAGGCGCTCACCCTGCACTCGGGGTCCAGGAGCAGCATCTTCTCCAAGACGCTCACGGCTGTGTTGCAGAAACACACAACAAGGTCAGCATTACAACAGAGTTCAGTGCACCGACACCTGGTTAAACTGGAGATCTGTACGTACCATTTGAGCTAGCTTTGCAGAAAAGAGAGTGCAAGTCTTTTTTTGGCACTTTTGAGAGACTTCTGAGGTAGTTTTTGGCCTGTCGAGAGAGGAAGTGGAGAGAAGGATGACAGAGGTTGGCAAGCTAAGGGGTTTTCATAAGTCACAGTCTCGGATTTTACACTGACACATGCATGATGAAATTATTATTATATACAATAAACCACCTCTTCGAGGTTTGAGGGAGAAAACTACAAACTTTTAACAACAACTTTACAGCCAGTGAGTTGTTTCATACAGATTCTGCATTGAGTTTGTCATCAATATGTCAGTCTAACTCCAGTACTTACATCTTGGCTCTGTAGCTTCACAACAAAGTCAGCAGCCGGCGTTCCTGTAATCTTCATGATTTCTCTGAGCTGGTCCAGATCTGGCAGTAGCTATGGTCAAGGTATAAACTGTTGCATGGATTTTACCTTCAAATATGAGCTTTCTATTCAGCTTGTAATGCTAGTATAATGATTAAACATGTACATACAGTGACAATAGGCAGTTAAATGATGTAATGATGAGGTCAAATGAGGACAAAACCAGCCCGGTGTTAATGACAGTTAAGGATACGATCGCTTCCTTTGAACAGCGGCTTTCCCAGCAGCATCTCCGCCATAATACAACCTGCCGACCAGATATCCACTGCAACACAGAGAAACAAACATCAGCTTTGGTCTCTTTGCCTTTTTTTCTGCACACACAAAATGCAAAGAGAGTTTACCGGTTTGCGTGTAGTGCATCCAGTTGAGGATAACCTCGGGTGCGCGGTACCAGCGCGTCACGACGTAGCCGGTCATCTCCGCGTCGGCCTGCCTCGCCAAGCCAAAATCAAGAATCTGACGTAGAAAAAAAGCAGAACTGTAACATTGAAGTGTGCAGGTGTATGGGATGTTCACATTACAACATAGCTTTATGTAAAGTTAAAGTACCTTTAGCTCACAGTCTGGGTTAATGGCTAGATTACCAGGTTTAAGGTCCTGTTGGGAAACAGAAATGTGAGACAAAGGAGATCAAGAGAAGTCATCAGAAGACATTTGTTTGTAATTTTTTCATGCTTTGAGGAAAAAATCGGTTATATTTTATTGCTTAGAGACTTTCAGGTAACAAAGTATGTATGTAAATGGATATATAAATCATTTTATAAGTCCATATTCATCAAAATATTTATTTCCCGAGACACAATCAAGGGCCTTTTGGAAGGCTGCTGCCTCTTCCAGGGCTAAATCCACCCATTATTATTATAAATGTGAATGTAAAACATTTCAATATAAAATTAAATAGACAGTGTATCATTCTGTCGAGTTTAGAAAGACATATAAAAACACACACACACCCAGAGCCCCCCTGTGTGGGAATCAGGATGAATGGGATCGAGTGTGAAAAAGAGCAAGTGCCCCCACCCCCAAAGCTCATAGTCTGAAAGGTCAAAGTTCACGCACCCTGTGG
This sequence comes from Sebastes fasciatus, assembly GCF_043250625.1. Lineage (NCBI taxonomy): Eukaryota > Metazoa > Chordata > Actinopteri > Perciformes > Sebastidae > Sebastes > Sebastes fasciatus. The sequence continues at coordinate 4,252,350 of NC_133817.1, read as the reverse complement.
ATGATCCCTGCAGAGTGGATATACTGAGGAGAGAGAGGAGACAGACAGCATCAGCAACTTGAGCTCAACTCGTAGATACTGGATGGTCATGAGTAACACGCATGTATCCGTGGCGTTCACCTTGAGTCCCTTCAGCATCTGATAGATGAGGAACTGCACCCTGTCCTCCGATAATCTCTCCAGCTTCATCAGCTTGCCGAGGTCGGTGCCCATGAACGGCATCACCAGGTAACTGTGGACAAGAGAAGCGGAGTTCGATCACTCCAGTGGAAGAAGAACCCATTTTATAGTCGGCGACGGATCAGGAACGCACGGGAACTTACAAGTCACGCAAGCGGTCCAACGCGATCTCCGCAGTGAAAACATCCAGCAGCCCTATGACCTGATGAGGAAGAATAAAAAGCATCAATTAAAATCGGATTAAAATAACATTTACGCATGACAGTTTCCCTTCAACCTGTCTAATCTGCCAAAGAACATATTATATTGCCGAGAAGTGAAAGTCAATTGTTCGTTCGATTGCAACGTCAGCGCCCAGCAGCAGAGCTACGATTCCGCCATTTTGGACTGAAAGCGACTACCAGTAAAACGTCTAAAAGAGTGCCGTACAAAAGTAAAACAAATGTATTTCTATTCTATTGTCATATTCTACCGAAATAGCCTGTGTTGAACAAAAAAATTGTATAAATATATATTAGTGTTTTCAGTCCAAAATGGCTTTGGTTTTGCTTTGCTTCTATACTCTTTGGTACGGCTTTAAAGGTCCCATATTGTAAAAAGTGGGATTTTCATGTCTTTTATATAATAAAGCAGGTTTAAGTGCTTTATAAACACTGTTAAACTATCAAAACGCTCAATATACGGAGAAATACACACAGCCCGTATTCAGAAATTGTGCGTTTGAAACAAGCCGTTAGGATTTCTGTCCATTTATGATGTCACAAATATACAATATAAAGATCATAACACGGTTTTAAACGTAAACATTCTAAATGTGTCCCCGTTTATTTCCTGTTGTAGTGTATGTGAATAACATCAGCTGACAGGAAGTAAACATCGACCCAAGCTGTTGCTTAGCAACGCAATTCCGTTGAAATGCACTAAAACGGAGCGTTTCAGACAGAAGGTGAATACAGGTATATTCAGACAGACAGTACGAGGAAAATAAAGTTTTTTTTTAACATTACAGCATGTAAACATGTTCTATTAGAAACATAAAATACAAGTATGAACCTGAAAATGAGCACGATATGGGACCTTTAAAATACTTCTTCTTACATTTTCATGCTTCATGTGTTTGAGGAGTCGCAACTCTCTGTACGCCCTTTTGGCAAATAGTTTGGACGCGAAGGGCCGATGAAGCTTCTTGATGGCCACCTGCGTCCCCATCCGGCGGTCCCATGCTGAACTGAAAACAAACACATACATCATGGAATTCAAAATAAAGCTTGAACAGGTTCAATTTCACCCTAAAAACTCAAATGTTGCACCACGGCCGACATTTGAACGTCTAAGGAGATCTACAAGTGTAATTAATAGCATCTAAATGGAACAGTGCCCAAGTCATGATATTAATTACACCTGTGCCTTTCTCCCTATAGGACAAGCTACAATAATAAAAAAAGGTCTGTTAGTGATTGAATCAATGCAGTGGTGCATTCCTCTATATGCATTTAACTGGTTCTTTGACTTCCTCCAACAATGAGCCTGGGGGGGTGTGGGTTTCTTTGTTGACCCTCATCCATACACAACAATGCAAAGGGAGGCCCTGCAGAGCCAGCTGTGGCGAGACTGCTGACCAAATATATCCCACACAAGCAGTACTGACTGATGCTGCAGGAATATTACACAAGTAGAAGTGAAAGTACTGAAAAGTACTTTTTACTCAAAGGGACTGTTTGTAACTTTTTACACGTATAAATCTACCGGGTCGGTTTCCAAAACCCTCTCGGTTGTATCTAGTGAAGCCCGTCTGTTAAACAGTGTTGGCCGCGGTCGGAGGACGCGGGGGAGACCGTAGCTTTGGTCTCCAGGACCAGAGTCTCTGCTCCTCTGCTCCTCTGCCTGCCTTCACTCACACACCACGCTCGTTCTTGCTCCACCTCACGTGCATGCCTGCACCCTCCACACTGCAGGAGAGTTAGATTAGCTCTGAGAATATCTAGTGAATGTTCAGTGGACGTTTGTGCAGAAATAACTGCTGCAGCTCCTCCAGACCAACAGAGGTTTCCCGTGTCTTGTGAAGTGACGGGGCTCCGCAGAGAGAAACGTTATCGTCTCCGACCAAAACTCCCGTGTCTCCCCTGTTCCCTCCGGCACCCGGTCAGAGACGATAACGTTTCTTTAGGAAAAGCCAACACTAGGATCAGCATTGATTCACGGAGAGACCTTCGTCTGGTCAGCTAACATTACTGCTAAGCAGCTGAAATATAGAGTGATATTGTGCTTTTAGCTGACGTGTGTCTCCTCACTGTTTTGACCGATGCTCGTTCATGTCTATTTAGAGCGAGCACAAGCACGAGCAACAGGACGCTGACTTTAGTTGACTCAACGGCCACAGGTGTCGCTGTTAACAAGCATTTCTGATTATTACAAACAGTCCCTTTAAGTTTATTGTTTGTATCTCATGCATTGGGAAAAGGGTCAAAGTTTCTTGTGTTGTTTTTACATATATATACTTAAAATACTACTAAATACTTAAAGACACTTCTGTATACCTCCTGTATATTATAATACTGCAAATATAAAAAGAAAAAGGTGATTTTGGATGTGCATTTTGGCACATTTGGTCAATCAGCTGACACCAACATTCAATCATTTCATGCATTAGGAAAAGGGTCAAAGTTTCTTGTGTTGTTTTTACATATATATACTGAAAATACTAATAAATACTTAAAGACACTTCTGTATATGTCTGTATATTAAAATACTGCAAATGCAAAAAGAAAAAGGTGGTTTTTGGATGCACATTTGGTGGCTGCTGTAAAGTTGATGCAGAACTCACCAGACAGTCCCGTAGGCTCCAGTTCCGACCTGCTTCAGGTCCCGGTACCTCTCCGGAACCTCCCACGCCGTTCTGTTCACCTCCTGCCGGTAGTATCCCGTCCTGGAGCGCACAGCCATGGACACAACCCAATACCTACCCAACTAGACTAGACTAGACTAGACGAGGCTGGAGGTGCAGGGTTGTAGATCTGGTCCTCTCCGTCCTCTCATGTGACCGAACTGAGTTGTTGTTGTTGTTTTTACTGATGTCTTCAGACGCGCAGAGGAGACTTCTCTTCCGTGATGCGTAAATTCCTCCAGATGAAGCAGCAGCTCTTCGCTTTGAGGGGTCGCTTTAGTTAAACCCCCCAAAGACAGACACGCACACATTGTTAGTGGCTCCTGGTCGCCCCTGGCAGTCTGAGGGTGTGTCTACTATGTGGGGGAAAACCACAAAACATCTGCCCACCCTGAGGCTATAATACCCCTAGAATACTCCTAGAATAATAATAATACTAGTCCTGCAGAGTCGTCTAACTAGTCTGTAACTTTGCATCAAGGATCATCATAGAAAAAACTTCTAGCCTACTTTTTCTACTTATAGGTTTTATGTAATGTAATTTTGATTATTTGAGAATACTTCTATATTACAGTTACAGTCAGAGTAAATCTGAAAATTGTTAGTTTGGTGTATTTCTACTCTAAAGTGTCCATTTTGCTTACTAATCTATGCATATTGATCCTAATTATAATCATGTTATGTTGTTTTTACTGCCCTCTGGTGGCATCACAATGTTTCTAGGCTACTACACTATGCTATGCTATTATACTATTCTATTCTAATCTATACTGTACTGATTATATATACTATACTATGCTATATTACACAGTTATATTCCATACTAATCTATACTACACTACTGTACTATACTATTCTATATCATACTACGCTATGCTAGACTATATAATATACTATTCTATACTATACTATAGGCTACTATATTAAACTATACAATATGCTACTATACTATACTATAGGCTACTATATTATACTATACTATAGGATACTATTCAATAGGCTACTCAACTATACTATACTATAGGCTACTATACTATACTATACTATACTATACTATAGGAGACTATACTATAGGCTACTATACTATACTATACTATACTATAGGAGACTATACTATAGGCTACTATACTATACTATACTATACTATACTATACTATACTATACTATACTATAGGAGACTATACTATAGGCTACTATACTATACTATACTATACTATAGGAGACTATACTATAGGCTACTATATTAAACTATACAATATGCTACTATACTATACTATAGGATACTATATTATACTATACTATAGGATACTATTCAATAGGCTACTCAACTATACCATACTATAGGCTACTATACTATACTATACTATACTATACTATAGGAGACTATACTATAGGCTACTATACTATACTATACTATACTATACTATACTATACTATAGGAGACTATACTATAGGCTACTATACTATACTATACTATACTATACTATACTATAGGAGACTATACTATAGGCTACTATACTATACTATACTATACTATACTATACTATACTATACTATACTATACTATACTATACTATAGGCTACTATACTATAGTACACTACTAATTAGACTAGACTGTGCTATACTATATTCTATATTATTCTATATGTGGACCACCAAGCTTATGTGCTTGTATGTAATTGTTGAACTTATCACCCCAAAACCATATAAAATGTATCATGCTGCTACAACAGCCTCCACTCTTCTAGGAAGTATAATCTACTAGTTTTTGGAGCCTGACTGACCGTTAAGGACTTGGTTCACACCTCTTCCAGTTCATCCCATATAGGTGTTTGATCGGCTTGAAGTCATGTTCCTCCTCGGCAGACTGGAATAACGGATTCTTTATGAAACTCGCTTCGATCAGCAGGAACGGGCCTTACACATAATTCTCCTTATTGGAACAAGGTAAACTGGACTAGTCTGAATGTTATATAAGACAAGAAAGTTACTGACGAACAGAGTTAACAGAACTGATGGTGTTTATTCTGTCGAAGCCAAGGCTTGCCAAGTCATGTTACCCGTTGATGAAGAATGAAGAAATCATCCGAATCATTTGAAAAACTGACAGCTGACATTCAGTTAAGTGATTTGAAACCCATGGCTACCGTTGAATCACATAACCACCACCTTGTATTCAAAAGACACTTCTAACTTGTAACATACACACGGTATACGTATACATTCGATTTTGCAGTTTTGCTATTCAAATCCACCACATATACAACATCCACATAAGCACATAACACTTTGAACATTCAGAGCTCTAACACGCTTCGACTGAGACGGACAGTTTGGATTCATTTGGACTGTAAATTCAACATCTTGCATCCAGTGTTAATGGACGACTTGCGCAAAAGGCTACATGTAGCACTCCAGTGTGAACCATTACAGGGGAGGGGAAAGCGTTAAGAGTAGGTTTCCTTGCTTGTGCTCCTAGAAAAGTATGCTTTAGTTGTAATGTTTCTTTGAGGCAGAAATAATCTCATCGGTTAAAGTTGAGTGGGTTAAGCTGCACGCAAACAAAGCGATGTTCTGCTCTGGACGGGGCCGGCAGCAAAACGTATTTTAGCCACCTAAAAAAATCAATATCAGTTTAAGTGTACGCTATATTTAGAATATTTTCACCGCTTTACCTTGCCGCAAGACAGCTTGTATAGCTATTTTTCCGACGGGAAACTTAAGTTGCAAAAAATACTCTCGTCAAAGCCACCAGACTCCATTGAAAAAAACAGTAATTTTACCTCACAGAACACGGGAGTTGCTGGTTTACCGCTGCTTCAATCGGTTAGTTTGTTTGTGTTATTGCGTGACTTTGGTTATTTTGGATTCACCAAAGTCGCACAATAGCACAAACATACTAACCGATCAAGGCAGCGGTAAACAAAGCAACCCCCGTGTTCTGTGAGGTTAAATTGCAGGTTATTTTCAATGGAGTCTGGTGGCTTTGGCGAGAGCATAGATGGATACAACGGCTTCAGTTTCCCGTCAGAAAGGGCTGTCTGACGGAAAGGTAAAGCAGTGAAAATATTCTAAATATAGCCTACACTTAAAGTGATATAGATTTCTTTTAGGTGGCTAAAATAAGTTTTGTTGCCGGCCCCGTCCACAGCAGTATATCACTTTGCTTCCGTGCAGTAACTCCTGTCTGCTTCTCCAAACTGGGGGCGTACCGACCTCCATCTACTGTAAGTACCTCATACAACCCCACTTCAAAACACCTGAACTATCCCTTTAAGCCAACACAAGGAGCTACTAGTGCTGCTACTTGGCATTAGACATCCGCTTTACACCGGCCACCCAGATAGCATCAGATTAAGTTTAAGTATATATCTGCAGAAGTCGGATATGAACTGGATTTATGTGTGCTCCTGATTTATCTGCCAAAAATACCAACTGGCATCAGTTAAGGAACCCTCCACTTAACTTCTTGTTCTGTTGTTTGTTGCGTATCTGCAGCTAATTAAACATCAGTTTGAGTTTAAGTGCCAACCATGTAGTCCCCCCTCATACTGTAGTTCACTAAACAAGAGCTGACAATCTAAGTATATAGTTTAATGCATTTAACTTCTTAACTTCTTCTTAAAAATCTGGTAGAGGTAGTTATCCGATTATCCAAGATGCTTTAAATGCAACAGTTTTTTTTCTTTTAGTAGCTTATTAAAGTAATAGATTCCATAATATCAGCGTTGTCCTCTTTGACCTCTTGACATTTTCACTGACCTTCAACCATATAAAGCTGGAAAACCCGTGGTTCAACACAAGCGGATTATTTCTACCTCAGCAAATTGTTTTTGTATAAACGAAAACTCCAGTCTGCTGCAAGATGAGTGTCACAACGTCAGTGAGGAAGTCAGCCATTTGCTGTGATAATCTACATTGTGCGTTACCTGCGAGGGTGTTCTTATGTTGCAATAAGCCATGAGAACTGCAGTGTTACTGAAAAACACCCACAACAATCGAGGTTAAGAACATCCCCAGTGCTTTTATACTATGGTCACTAATGAATGTGTACACCCTGCATCATTAAAACACTCAAGCATCATTAAAATTAAAAAAAAGATCACTACTCGCAACCAAATATAGATGATTTATGGGAGCCTGGAGTGTTTGACCAGTCATTACTTGCATTGAGCTGGCTAATATATTATTATCCAGTTTAAGAAAAGATCTTAATTATTGTAAACACAAGCCGTGGGGCAGTAAAAAGACACAACCTGATGGAGCGCTGCCAAAGCCAACAGGTGATCAGCCACCAGCGGGAAACTGTATATGAGAAGCGAGGTCGCACTGTAAACAAACACAGACCTGCAACACAGTCCTTCTGCTTCCAGGCTTTGGCATATATTCATTACGTTGCTAATTAATAGCACAGTTGGTGTTTACTACTCTCTAAGCAGGAAGAGGGTGACTCTCATCCGAGGAAGAACAGTCGTTTTTTTGTTTGCTTTTTCTATCATACTGCACTTTAATTACAAAGATAAAACAGGTTGAAAGGTTGGTTTCCTGGTGATGCCTCTCTCTCTCTGACCCTCAGGCTGCTTTCACAGCAGCGTGGCAGATGCAATAAGCAGTCTTTAATGGCTATATATAATACAATGCCAGTAATATTCTGTAATAATAAAATGCACAAAAATCATGCAGTAGTAAGCAGGCTAAATGCTAAGCTGCTCTGTGACATGACGTGGCATCGCTGCAAGCCTTTAAACATGAATTCCATATATGAAAGCGGCCGACTGCTTATGGCATTTGTCATGATGAGGGACAAAACGGCACTCTTGTCGTTGCTTTGGAAATCCTAGTGTGCGTTTTTTGTTTTTTTCCATCCTTCGATACCTTTTTTTTTATCAGTTTGTAAACACAGTTTAGTTCCGTAAAGTTGCTCCCTCGTATGAGTCCTCTGCGATCCCTGACGCAGCCACGTCGAACGGTTCCTCATTTTACCCTCAACAAACGGAAACATAAGAGGAAGCAACTTTCCGGACTGTAAAGCTCCTTTTATCGGATTTTAAAATGCTCCCTTGTGATTGCGGTGTGTGCATATGATCCTGTGTAGAACCGTCCTGCCCTGCTGCTCAAATAAACTCATGACAGGGCGAACAAACACAGTCACGCTGAGCAGAGGGAATGCAGAGTTTTCTTCAGGTGTTTTTTGCCACACAGTCCTTTTCACCAATCATTGAGTACGTGGTCCTTCTTCAGGGTTGGGGGGTTGAGGCAGAGCAGAGAGAGGCTTACTGCTCCGCCTGAAGGCTATCAGTCTTGCCGCCGGATGCTTTGACGCTGCTCACTTCTTCGAATACCAACTCTGTGCACACATGAGAGAGATATAAGGGGAAAGATGTTAGAAGTGTTGATTAGGATAGGTGTAAAGAGGAGGTGATGAGTATTTCAAACCTGCTTAAGGTGAGAAAAAAAACACTTTTGTCATAACGCAGGGTACTTTTGTGTATAAACCCAGAGTCCTCTGGTGCAAGCTTTTATTTATTCTGTGCTATTATAATTGTGCTTGTTCAGCTTGGTGTACTGGTGTATGAAAGAAAAATGCGGGGCATTTCACAAACCATAAAACTCCCCTGCTGAAATGAAATGTAGGCTACTCATATTCACGATGTTATAAATGGCATCTCTAAACGTCTCAAATTTTATTTTGGTGGTGTAGACGCCGTTCCTGCAAATAACCATGCAAGCTTAAAATCATCATTGCATAATCCACAATATTAAATGGATAGTTTAGGGTGTTTTGAAGTGGGTTTGTATGAGGTACTTATCCATAGTCAGTGTATTACCTACAGTATGATAATGGTCGGTATGGTCGGAAGGAGACAGGAGATACCGCACGGAAGCAAAGCTGCTGCGGACGGGGCCGGCAGCAAAATGTTTTTTTACCACCTAAAAATCAATATCAGTTTAAGTGTAGGCTATATTTAGAATATTTTCACTGCTTTACCTTCCCGTCAGACAGCCCTTTCCGACGGGGGAACTGAAGCTGTTGTATCCATCTATGCTCTCGCCAAAGCCACCAGACTCCATTGAAAGAAACTGTAATATTACCTCGCAGAACACAGGTCTATCGTTGCATGATTGGTTAGTTTGTTTGTGTTATTGTGTGACTTTGGTGAATCCGAACTAGCAAAAGTCACACAATAACAACAAACTAACTAACCGAGCGAGGCAGCGGTAGACCAGCAACTCCTAACTATTCTGCAAGGTAATATTACTGGTTTTTTTAATGGAGTCTGGTGGCTTTGGCGAGAGCATAGACGGTCAGTTCTCGGAAACATAGATTGTATAGCTGTTGCAAGACAAGGTAAACCAGCAAAATTATTCTAAATATAGGTTACATTTAATCTGATATAGATTTTTTTAGGAGGCTTAAATACATTTTGTTGCCGGCCCCGTCCACAGAAGTACGTTGTTTTGGTTTTGTGCGGCAACTTCTGTCTGTTTCTCCAAACTGGGGGCGTCCCGACCGTCATTTACTGTAGGTCATAAACTTGAAAAACACCCAAACTATCCTTTTAAGAGCTCTGCAGCTTGAAGCTAACTTTGGATCTGTGGCGTCAATTTGTGCAACTTCCTCCTTAAAATAAAAACCTGCCCTTTTACAATTATTTATAAAAGGAAGTGAGTGCATTATTTTGAAAGAAATTGAGAAGTAGACAATATTTGTAAATTTTTATAATAGGGGAAATAGGTGTTTTATTGTACTATCTGCTGTTTTAAATCATATATTACCTTTCCATTCTTCTAGAGTTCGGTCTTTACTCTCCAGCGTTTGGTCGTAAGGCGGGGCCTCCGGCTCATCGTCTGGATCGTGGTACTGTGAGAAGTAAGGGTGAGACAGAGCCTCGCTGGCCGATATCCTCCCATCGCAGTCCAGAACCAGCATACGCTTCAGTAGATCGACAGCTGACGGAGACAGAAACAGACGAGAGGTGAAAAGGGGATGTGGTAGGAAGATTGGAAAACCAGTTTAAACCCAAAGGGACCAAACCTGCATAACCGAATTACTCGTTCCCAATATGGAAAGAACAACTTGAGCTTTGGCAGCCTCTGGAAGCCTTCCAATTGAATTTAAGAAGCTGATAATCCAATCTGCGGTGTATCACTCACCCATTGGATTCGCTCCTCTGAAGATCTTTTCCAGGTCCTGCTGCGGCATGAAGGGCAGAGACTGGATGTATTTCTGCGCCTGCGAATAGAGACCAGCGTTGGCATGTGACAATGTGGATGATTTGTTAGTGATCAATCACCCCAACGCTCACACATATCGACTACTCAATCAAACAGCCTTGTCAAGGGAATGACTAATCAATCAGAAGAGGTCGCCTGCGTCGGTGTATGCAACATTACAATCACTCCTCCATTCATTCTTCCTTCTCTCACGTGTTCGGAGCAGATCTTCTTTAACAGGTCGGGTGTCGGAGTCCCAACCACCTCCATGATTCTCTTCAGCTGGTCAATATCTTAGTGCAGGAGGAGTTAAGGACTGTTAGGACCATGGATGTATATAAAGAGAAGTGGATACAGCATTGGAGGCGGGCTCCTGTTCATTCCTATGAGAGTTGCTCAGTGGCGTATGAAGCCAAAATGGCTCAACTGCCAAGTGATACCCGGATCATCTGGCGATCTCCCGCATCCATTGGGCCCATAGAGCAGACGCACTAGCATTTTCCTTTAACCCCACCTCCCAGCTCTCGGTCTAGGGCTCATTCACATGAATGGAGGAAGGGAAAAAAGTCTGTATTCGGTTATTAGTGCAAGTGTTCGTACTGGGAAGTTGATTTACAGAGTTACAGACGTCTCTTTCCCAATGTAAGTCTATGGGGAAAAAGTATTTTTGGGCCCAATGGCATCACGTGACGGACACGGAAGTTCCGGCGTTTGGCAACTACGAATATTTGGTTCAAAGCCCGGCGCTCTTCCTGTGGTCTTGGTTAGGACTCGACATATTATCGTCACATAAGAAAAGACAGAAACTCTACTTGCTGAGCATTGCTTAAAGCTTCCTTTCTAGTCCCACACCCCACAAAGATCAGTAAATCAAATTTGTTTTAGCTCTACTCTTAGACACCGAATACAACAACCCTTTTGTGATCGCTCCTATTCATTCCCCCGCTTCTCTCAGTCGACGCACCTCCCCTTCAGAAACGCCCGGGATTGTAATGCAAATCCACAAGAGGTCTGCATCCACAGGGGCACATTAAAAGAGGTAATGGACGCTTGATGCTAAGAGGTGGAAACAAGCTGCAAACTGCAATGGATTCACTGCCACGCTGATAAAGGATACAGTCAGTGCCAGGAAAAAGGACTTTTCCCTTCAGCAGCTCTCCCATAATGCATCCCACCGACCAGATATCAACTGGAACAGAAACATCAGAGGTTTAAGCATCATTTATTGAGTTTTCTTTTGATAAAAAAGCTCATTAAATGTCTATAGTTTAGTGGCATCGTACCATTCTGATTGTAGTGCATCCAGTTCAGCATGATCTCCGGCGCTCGATACCAGCGAGTCGCCACGTACCCCGTCATCTCGTCGTCCGTCTGCCTGGCCAATCCAAAGTCGAGGATCTGTAGGACGGGAAGACAGTTTTGTTAATTGATGGAGTTTATGGGTTCGTAGGTTTAAAGTGAAGGTCAGTCTTACCCTCAGCTCACAGTCCTCATTTACTGCCACATTACTTGGCTTGAGGTCCTGGGAAAGATAGAAAAGCAGAGCAAGGAGGAGAGAATCATGATTAAAATGAGGATATGATCATAACAACAACATATACCACTCAGTTTCTGTTTGTAATCCATTTTTGGCCATTTTCACTGCATTTAGCACACTGTTGGCGATAGTCATTCCTACACAATAAGTAGGGCTGTCAATCGATTAAACATTTAATCATCGCGATTATGATCATCCATAGTTAATTGCGATTAATTGTAAATTCATCACACATTTTGTATCCGTTCAAAATGTACCTTTAAAGGGAGATTTGCCAAGTATTTAATACTCTTTTCAACATGGGAGTGGACAAATATGCTGCTTTATGCAAATGTATGTATATATTTATTATTGGAAGTCAATTACCAACACAAAACAATGACAAATATTGTCCAGAAACCCTCACAGGTACTGCATTTAGCATAAAAGATATGCTCCAATCATAACATGGCAAACTGCAGCCCAACAGGCAACAACAGCTGTCAGTGTGTCAGTGTGCTGACTTGACTATGACTTGCCCCAAACTGCATGTGGTTATCATAAAGTGGGCATGTCTGAAAAGGGGAGACTCGTGGGTACCCATAGAACCCATTTACATTCACATATCTGGAGGTCAGAGGTCAAGGGGCCCCTTTGAAAATGGCCATGCCAGTTTTTCCTCGCCAAAATTTAGCGCAAGTTTGGAGCGTTATCTGGCCTCCTTTGTGACGAACTAGCCCGCTACAACCTAAAAATCGCAAGTTGCGTTAAGTTAAAGAAATGTCAGAGGCTCTTTTACAACCTCACTTTTACATTTTTGAATTCAAACAGTTGTTTATCATCAATCTCTTAAAATAAAGTTGCAATCAAAGACTGAAAAACAAGGTTGAACTCATTCACCAGCATGCTGTGCTGCCAAACATTGTCCAAACCTATGGAGGCTGATCTGTTTAGAAATGTGTATAAAAGGATCCATAAGGAATGTAGAATATTTCCAGTTGGTGCAGCCATATATAACATGCAGTATCGGGCTTCAGTGTAAACATCACAGATCTTCAGTGAAGAGTTGGAACAAGATTTGTCCAACTTTAAAGCTACTTTAGGGGGGAAAATTGTTTGTTAAAATGGTATCTAGCTATAGCTGTTATGCTTTTTTTTAAACTTGATGGAGAAAGGCACTCACTCTGTGGATCAATCCCGCTGAATGGATGTACTGTTCGACAGGCGGAGGGCCAGGAGGATGGGGGAGGAGAGAGAGAGAGAGAGAGAGAGAGGACATAAAGGGAGACAGGGGTCAACAGTGCAGTTCACCATATTAGCCCCTGCCTAAAGGGAGACTGCTTTTGTCTGTTCCATGGTAACCGTGAAGGCCGAACAGCCGGCTCTCCCGGCTGCTGGACCGATTCAGTGTGAACATGCGAGCTTCGGACAGAATCCACAAAGAATAACAGAATGTCAAACTCAATATAAATATAGCGTTAAGTGTTTGTGCAACTCGGACTGTGGTGATAGCTGACAGGTGGTATACCACAGTGATTCCCAACCAGCTGTTGCCAGGGGATGCATGGAAAAATTGTAGCTCAACAAATATTTGAAAAAATAGAAATTACAATTTGATATATATATATAAAAAAAGAAATAGATATCCACTTATTGAGTCTGCTGTAACACCTGAACACTGTTGTGATTGAGAGCGTGTGAAATCTACTCAGCAAGCGAGCAGAGAAGTCTAAACAGTTAGCGGAAGTAATGAATCAGTAGTTAAAACAGTTAGGTAACTGTAATGGATAAATGGTTCAACCCGGACTCATGGTAAGGCGTATAAATAGCACAACATTACACGGACATTCTGTGTGTTATGAGGACGCATTTTAGGCTTTTCGCGTGTCATTTGTACGCCACGCAACAAAACTATGGTAACGTCCGCAGTTAGGTTTAGGAAAAATGTCATGGTTGGGCTTAATATAAGTATGTAAACTAAGTAAAATTTGTACAAAAACAACTCCTGTATTTGTTGAAGCCGCCCATCATAAGTGGTCTTTCTCGCTTTTTACAAGCTCCCAGGAAGTGCACCGGTCGTCGATCCAGACTTTTGTAGTGGCCAAACGGCGCTACTGCAACTTCCGTGTCCGTCACGTGATGCCATTGGGCCCAAAAATACTTTTTTCCATAGACTTAAATTGTGAAAGAGACGTCTGTAACTCAGCGGATAATTTTTTTTGAGGTGAATCAACTTCCCAATACGAACACCTAAATAGCCCTTATTTAAAAAGTACGTTTTTATAGTTGTAAAACGCACTAATAGCTGAATCCAGAGTTAAGACCCAGACCGAGGCTGGAGCACAAGCCGTGACAACGGCGTGATGTTGGGACCTCGTGACCGAGTCATGTGACCGAGCGGACGCTACTGCGCATGTCCCGTCTGCCAAAGATCCGGGTACTTTTCCAGACGGAAGTCGAGTCATTTAGACTTCACTGAGCAACTTTCATAGGAATGAACGAGGCCCCGCCTCCAACGCTGGATCCAGTTCTCTTAATACATCCATGGCTTTTTATCCTACGTCTCTAACTCTGACCGTTGCAATTTCCACGGTCGGTACAGGTACAGACAACATGGCGTACAAATCACACGCCAAAAAAAACAGTTCAATTGTATGAAAATAATATTGTAACAATATCCACTTTTATATAATCAATAGTGTTAAATAACAGTTTAAATCAATTCAAATGACCACACTTGGTCACGTGTCAGGGCTGTGGCGGTACATCAGACAAAAACGGCTGGGAATCACCGTCTGCATGCTAACTCATATATTATGCATGTAAGGCACACTGTAGGTGTAAATTACCTTGAGGCCACGTAGAAGCTGGTAAATTAAGAACTGCACGTGCTCGTCTGACAACCTCTGAAATTTAACGATGTTATTGAGGTCTGCGCCCATCAGGTTAGTCACCAGGTAGCTGGAGAAAGGGGAGAGCGTATGAGCGAGCGAATGGGGGGTTGGGGAGGTTATAGAGGAGAACATAGCGATGCTGCCATGGCAACCGTAAGACATCTCTACAAGCCTATAATCCCCTAGGATCGCCTCCACCGACACCCCCATGCCCTCTAATAACACAATCATTGCATTTTTGGTGAAAGGTGGACAGCTGTACAGCTAAACACGAAGGGATAAAAAGATTTACAGTTCATTGAAGTCCTCTAATGTTGCAGCAGGTGTGAAGACGTCCAGCAGCCCTATTACCTGCAGAGACGGAGACAGAGACAAGCAGAGCTGATCAATAACAGAGCGGAAACATGCAGAGAGCCTGTCTGCCTGTCTGTCTCTGGGTATTTTCACGAGGAGCACTAACATTCTCGTGTTTCATGTGCTTGAGCAGCCTGAGTTCCCGGTACGAGCGGCGGCTGTGGATCAGAGACTGAAAAGGCCTGGACAGCTTCTTCACCGCGACCTTCTGCCGCAAGACGACATCGTACGCCGAACTGGAGAAAGAAAACAGGGAGAGATAAACATACCTGAGTTTTTGAAGTCACAAAAGTGAGTATTAGTCATGTCTGTTTTACTATAAAGCAGGTTTAAGTGCTATATAAATACTGTGAAAGTATTGAAACGTTCAATATACGGAGAAACACACACAGCCCGTATTCAGAAATTGTGCGTTTGAAATAAGCCGTTAGGATTTCTGTCCATTTGTGATGTCACAAATATACAATATTTAGACCACAAACGTAAACATTCTAAATGTGTCCCAGTTTATTTCCGGTTGCAGTGTATGTGAACGACATCAGCTGACAGGACGTAAACATGGACCCAAGCTGTTGCCTAGCAACTCAATTCCATTGAAATTCTGTTAAAATTAGCTTAAACGGAGCGTTTCAGACAGAGGGGTAAATACAGGTACATTCAGGCAGACAGTATGAGGAAAATAAAGTTTTTTTTTAACATTACAACATGTAAACATGTTCTAGTAGAAACACAAAATACAAGTATGGACCTGAAAATGAGCACGAAATGGGACCTTTAAAACTATATTGTTTTTATTGTAAGTGGCCCTAAAAAGTTGAATTCCACAATCAGCAAAAAATAACTATGAGGTACCATTTTAAAGGTGCTCTATACGATATCCAGAGCATTAATATAGCAGTAAACAACTATTTGCTATATAAAGAGGAGTAATGTCTACCTGAGCAGAGAATGAAGTCACTCTCCCTCTGTGTGTGTTGTAATCTGCGTGCCCAACTGGCTAGCTCACGGACGCCGCTCTGCACTGCGCTCATATAGCGGTTTCAGCCCGACCGATGGCATATATGGGAAATATGTTGCTTTCTTACCAAGAGGCTCGTTCATGTCTATGTAGAGCGAGCACAAACGCAAGCAACAGGACGCTGACTTTCGTTGACTTAACGGCCACAGGTGTCGCTGTTGTTTTAATTAGTGAGCTTTAGAAACAGTGGTAGGCGGATTTTATTATTTTTGGAAATAGCCAGACTAGCCGTTTCCCCCTGTGTCCAGTCTTTATTCCCTTTTGTTCCCAAAATGCGACACTATTCTTCAAACCTAGTATGAGCCATCGATACTGAGAGTATCTCTATGCATTAGTGATAAGGTTTGAGGGAAAGACACAGACAGACTTGTCTAATGCAGAAAGGGAAGGAGATGGTGAAAGAGGATGTGGTTGGAACAAGACAGGCGCGGATGTCAGATATTGTTATGTTGTGTTGGTTTATTTCATCTGCCGCGTTTGAAATGTAAATGTCATTCCACATATTGAACGCTGAGCTCTGCTTGTGATGCCGCCGCTGCCTTTGTGGTGCCAGTGTCTTTTCAGTCCTTCCTGGCTTTTCACAACACTCACAGTAGTGGTAATAATAATACAGCCAACAGCGAGCGGAACAGACAAACAGGAAGGAAACATGGGTGAGAATTGTGAAATACTGCGCAGCACTGCAGAAATAGAACAAGAAGTGAAACACGGAGTGGAACAAGTGGACATTTAAAGTGAAGTGAGAGAGGATGAGTTATACTGTACATTTACATGTGGAACAGACTCCATGCATGATATAAAACTATTAGTTTAGCTGTCTGATTTCTGATCACTTAAAGGGGAAATCCTCTCTTTCTTACACTTAAAGTTCATCTGAACGTGTGACGCTCATTTCAGGAATTTCTCAGTAATAAGGTGCACCTTTTGGAGAGACCACAAACCGTCTTATGGTCTTTCGCTTAAGTTTGTGATTGCCCTTGACTACCTTGTATGACAGCTTTTTGCAGCAGGGTGGAGACAGTGATACTGTATATTAAATGCAAATATAACGATTCTTTTTTACTGTGGGAAAAAAAAAACTGTAAGCCGCACCTGCTTACTCAAAACCCAACTTGTCTCGCTGCACAGCACTCTGATCTGTTTTATTCTATTGTGGGTGCGATAACTGATTTCTCACTGAATGCTGTTCGGGGACAGAGCTGTAGAAAGCTCTAGAAAAGAAGCCATCAACCTACCTAAGCTTCAATTCCTGTCTTTTCCTTAAAACACCTGCAAAAATTCAGATCCCAGCAGGTCAACTTGAGTGCCCACCAAATGATGCGTGTCTCCTGTCTTTTCCGTGGTGTGAAATATGACTATCATATCATGGTGACCTCTAATGCTTACATGCATGAGTAAGCTACACTCTTGCACGGTTGTGTGCATCCCCGCCGGGTTTTAAGCCGGGACAGCAGCCAGTCTCCTCCGTCTCTGACATGAAGCAGGCCTCGCTGCCTCACACATACCTTCCTCCCTGCCATCTTCCATACATGGGTCTGACTGCACTGCTGTCAGCACACACAGCCCAGCCAAGGCATCGATTTCTCTCCTCTTCTTTTGTCTCAGTTTTTTTTTTATATCTGAGCTCTTAATGCACTGACGGTTTCAAAAAGGAAGAGGGGGGAGGGGCAGCTGATATCCAGTGTGAGATGATACAAGTAGACTGTTTATCCACAAAGGAAAATCTTATCAGTTGATGTGATTTATTCTGATTAAATCAAGAGGAAACCCTTATATGATTTGTATCTAAAGGGGGGAGGGAATTGACTCTTTGAAATACAGAGAGGAAACTCTAATTTATTCTATAGATTAATGTCCACAGGGTTTGTTTCTTGCATCCAACACTGCATCCAATTTTATGCATTCCTTTGCAGCCAAAACAAGATACCACTCATATATCAGCCCGGTTGCACGAAAAGGTGTATGATGGACGCTATTCTTGCTTTTGGCGTGTCATTTTTACGCCTTGAGTCCAGTCCATGTAAACGCATGCTACGCTCAGAGCTAGTGACGTAGAATAAAAGAGAAAGACTGCCTACGATGGATGGGTTCAACAAACACTTTCACCCAGGAGACTGGTGTTCGAGACCGGTGTTTTGTTTTGTAAGTTAGTGATGTTTGTGACGTGTTTTCCCTACTTATGTTACGTAGTTTCCGTACATATTTTACTTAGTTTACGTACTTATTTTAAGCCCAACCATGACATTTTTCCTAAACCTAACTAAGTGGTTTTCTTGCCTAACCCTAACTGTGGACATTAACATAGTTTTGTTGCGTGGCGTACAAATAGAGTGATGCAGGGATGACGTATTTTTGTAGGCCAACCCGGAAGTTAGAATCGCACAGGTTCCCTTGACAAAAAAAAAGCCAATGGGATTTTGCAGAAAATAAGCTCCGTGGCAAACAAACGTTTACTTACATGTTTTGTTCCGTAAAATTATCTCCAGAAATGAAAAAACGTTTTTATGATTTTTGAAGTGTGAATGCAATCGCCAAAAGTAAAAGGCTAACGTAAGGCTATAAACGAACTACACCACGGTCACATGAGCGCCAATATACACAAGGCTGTAAAGGTGGACGTGTCGGCGTGATGACGTTTAGTAGTCTCATTTTTTAAGACATATAAAAGCTAAAATTTTAGTTTAGATTTTAGATTTTAGTGCACCACTCTTTGACTCGCAAAAAGCCTAAATGCATCCTCATGACACGCGTAATGTCCTTGTAATGTCGTGCCATTCATACGCCTTCTCATGAGATCGGGTTGCATGTCTGTATGCTGAAAATGAAGCTACCAGCCAGCAGCCTGTTAGTCCGAAAGTAGCAAAATCCGCTTTCCAGCACCTCTAAAGCTCACTAATCATATCTTGTGTGTTTAATTCGTACAAAAAAAGATGTGCAAAAACATCTGTGGTTATGGTTTTACACAAATTGCGTTGGGGACTATTTATTGGCCACACGCAGTGGCTTCCTGCTGTGTCCCGTCATTATGATAAGCTATGCTAACTGCTGTGATTTCGAGAGTGGTATCGATCTTCTCATCATCTCAAAATGTGAAACTATCCTTTTAAGTACTATTCACACACACTCGCACATACTCTACTATCATTACAGCCCGCATGCATCTGTGTCTTTTAAATTGCAACCACATTTACATGATAACCCATCCACCCAAACAAGATCAGCAACAAATCAGCACCCCTATCTCGCTCTCTGCCCGGTTTATCATATTTCCGTTCGACAATCTGACAAGCAAAGACTAATAACTATTGTGTGAGGAGAAAATGAAGCAAGTCATGTTTTATTCATCGCTATCCAAATGAGAGGCTTCATGCCAAAGTTCTGCTGTACTGAACAGATGTTACATACGGCGACATGAGATGAAAGCAGCCTTGATCAGCTCTGTGCATATTCTCGCTTGATGTTCAGTCTCGGCCGGTCCAAAAATTGGCCCACTTTTTAGTCTCAAAAAGCAGAAGAGAGAATATTCAGTGGGATTAGGGCTTGACAGCAGGAAGCTGAGAAGACAATGAGTCTGGATTAGGCTAGGGGATACGCCAGTGTTCAGTCCTCCAAACTTTTTGTCTCATGACTTATCAAAATTCAAGAAGCGCTGCGTGTTAAATTATTAAACAAGCTTTGTATTTCTGGCGCTGCACTCTCTTGCGTCTGTATCTTACTATTTAATATTACTCCCTTACACCGACTGTACTGTTCTCTTTCTAAACTCTTTCTGCCCCCCTCTCCCATGGGTGGCAGGACATAAGTTCTTCATCTCTAACCATAATGGATTATATGAGCTTGCCGGATCCTTGACCTCGGGCCTGCAGTCTCAAGAGGGTTCACCGAGAGATAAATGATGAGAGCTGTTTTGCTGTGCATCTCAAGAGGAAGACTGTGGGACTATCCTAACCCCCCAACATCACTACACACATGCATATATATATGTATATGTCGCAGTCTGAGCTCCCATCCCCCAGCTGGGTTTCTAATCAAGTCTTGCCATGAGAAAGTCACTGACAATGGCTGGAGATCAACATCAACAATGCAGGGCAGAGCTGGGTGGTGTGTGGAGGAATGTCCTTTGTGTGTGTGTGTGTATAATTTAAGATAGAGTTTCACACTTATATACTGTCCAAATGATGCCTTTAACAGCTGAGAATGTGCAGTGCATAAAACAGGAGGAGAAACACGCCTGCTAATTCTTCTGATGACTCCAAACAAACCAGACACATAAAATACACCACTTCCTTTGTGGCAGGAAACATCTTCCAGACTCCAAGGATTTAGGGCAGTTATTCCCAACCAGGGTGCTTAGATCTTAGGGCAACCCGGTCTCATGGGAAGGCGTAGAAATAGAACAACATTAAACACACATTATGCACGTCATGAGGAAGAATTTTAGGCTTTTCGCGTGTCGTTTGTACGCCACGCAACAAAACTACAATGACGTCCGCAGTCAGGTTTAGGCAACAAAACCACTGAGTTCAATTTAGGAAAAAACGTCATGCTTGTTGGGCTTAAAATAAGTATGTTAACTAAGTAAAATATGTACGGAAACAACGTAACATAAGTACGGAAAACATGTGACAAACGTCACTAAAAAACAGACCAATCTCCTAGTTGGAAGTCCTGTGTTTGTTGGACCCATCCACCTCCGCACCCGCCAGCCATAAGCAGTCTTACTCACTTTTTATTCTACGTCACTAGCTCTGAACGTAGCATATTTACGCGGATGCATTTACATTGCAGTTAGTACAGACTACATGGCGTACAAATGACACGCCAATAACAAGAAAGGCGTTCTTATCGCACGCTAAATGCCTTGTACATTATCGTGTCATTCATACGCCTTTTCGAGCGAATGGGCTGCTTAAGGGGTACGTGGAAAGATTGCGGAGTAGCTCAATTAATTTGACAGTTAAATTGTATGAAAAAATAATGTAACAATATTCACTTTTATGTAATTAATTAATTAGTGTTAAAAAAGTTCCAGATTAAAATCTAGTCAGATGACCATATTAAGGGACATGATGGGTGGTGGTCATAGACTGTATATAAGAAGTGGATGTAGTCACCGAGACGTCACCCATTGATTTGCGGCCTGACATTTTGAAGCCTCGAGTTCGGCATTTTGGCTGTCACCATCTTGGCTTTTTGCAACCATAAGGGACACGAGACAACCGAACTGCAAAAAGGTTTAAGTTGTAAGACGAAAACACGGACAACTCCCAGACAACGCCGCGGTAGCAACCTGACATTCACAAGATAGCCCCGCCCTAAAGCATCCCCTGCTTTATGGTCTATTTGACTCTAAATGGGACCATAATTTACTAAATGAACATCATGCTGTATTGAAGAAGACTTGAAACTAGAGATTGAGACCATAAACTCATGTTTACAATGTTAACTGAGGTAATAAATCAAGTGAGAAGTAGGCTCATTTTCTCATAGACTTCTATACAATCAGACTTCTTTTTGCAACCAGAGGAGTCGCCCCCTGCTGGCTGTTAGAAAGAATGCAAGTCAAAGCATTGGCTTCACTTTTCAGACCCGGAAGTTGCCCACTGATGATCACTGCTTGGTCGTATATATCTCGGCACTAATTTGTCATCAATTGGGAATAAAGAGACTTCACTCACACATCTTACTCTGATCTCATGCTCCAGAAAACAGTCCTATATTTACACAAACTGACTGAAGCTTTAGAGATCATGAGTAGCAAATATGAATGCCACATTGCTTTAGGCGGGCAACATTTTTTTTCTGTCAACAAAGACGAGCTTCATGTAGCGTTGAATGGACGCTTTGATAACATGGCACATGCATTTGTAGCGTCCAAGATGGGAATCTAACCTGAACTTTAGCAGTTTCCTTCTCCTCAAATGCTCACGTGCATGTCGTCATCATCATCTTCCCGAGGGTGAATGAAACAGCTGAAAGCATCATCCAGCCCTCTACATGTTTTTTTCACTACTGTGCTATTCTGAGCTTTAAAGCTGCAATGTCGGCAATATGTTACGCACAAATACTCCTGTGGGAGCCTGACTCGTGAAGTGGAGCTTCGACAGATAAGCACATTCAGACTGTGTCTTAATTAACTTCTGAGCTGACAGGAAGTCAACTGTGAGGATGATACATCCTATCTGAGAGGTGTGGCTGAACAAGCCAGCACATGAGCATCATATCAGAAGAGTGATCCTATCCTACAATAACTCTCTCTCTCAGATATAAACGTCTGACAAAAGTGAGAATAAGATGCAGTGAATTCATCTTAGCTCAGATTATAAGTGTCAGTTAAGGACACTTCTTCGCCTACGCAGAGGAAGACCAAATACAAAATGACAAACAGCCGATTCCAAACTCCTAAACAGAAGAGTGAGTGCTCCATCTGGGAGAAAATTTGGACCAAGCGGCGTTAAATCTTCCGCCTCTCTCATCCCCCCCGGTACAAAGCATCACAGGATTTGGACGTGTAGCAGAGCTGGCACACAAATTTAGATTTTCCTCAGTGTAGTCTGGAAGGGCTCAGTGGGCATATGCTAGGATTAGCTTTTAACCACCTTTATGAAAAAGTAGCATTCTTCAAGTTTATTTTATGAAGTGAAGTTTAAGTATATTTCCCAAGTATACTTTGTGTAGTAAGTATAATAATATCAATGTGCTAGTATAATTGTAAGTGCACTACATCAATACTTCTTGGGACTAAATTGGCCCACTTTTTAGTTTATAAAAGTATACTTTTAAGTGTTTTAAGTGTAAGAATAGTACTCTTTTAAGTTGTATTTTGTACTGCAACTATACAATGAAGTGAACTATACTACAAGTGAACTTAAAGGTATACTGTTAGTTTACTAGTTATATACTTGTAGCCCACTTTTTAGTTTATGAAAGAACACTTTAAGTACACTCTCAGTAAACTACTCGTATTAGTTTTTACTGCAAGTATAGTACTTTACTTTAGATGTTTTGTGATGAGATAAATAAATAAATAGTTTTTCTTGCATGGCCCACAGTGAACGGATAATGCAAAAAACGTAGAAAATTCTTGATGAACTGAAGTAAATTCGTGTCAAAGCATACGTTTACAAACTCTCACACACTTTAATAGGATACTCTATCAGAAAGTAAGCACAACTATAAGCCAAGTATACGCCAGTAGAGCTTTCTACTTGTCAGTATAAGCCAAGTATACTTAGACTTTAATATATACTTTTCAGCATAAGCCAAGTATACTTAGACTTTAATGTATACTTGTCAGTATAAGCCAAGTATACTTAGACTTTAATGTATACTTGTCAGTATGAGCCAAGTATACTTAGACTTTAATGTATACTTGTAAGTATAAGCCAAGTATACTTAGACTTTAATGTATACTTTTCAGTATGAGCCAAGTATACTTAGACTTTTCTGTATACTTTTCAGTATAAACCAAGTATACTTAGACTTTAATGTATACTTTTCAGTATAAGCCAAGTATACTTTTCTGTATACTTGTCAGTATAAGCTAAGTACACTTAGACTTTTCTGTATACTTGTCAGTATAAGCTAAGTATACTTAGACTTTAATGTATACTTTTCAGTATAAGCCAAGTATACTTAAGAAATATAATTATTTTAAGTTTAAAAGAAGTATACTACTAGCACACTTGAATAAACTTCTTTTTGGTAAGGTCAGTTTTCACAAAGGGGACATCTCAACTTGAAGATCATTACATTCCAGAAGGATCCTTAATTTGACATCTACAAAAGCTTCTTATAGTGTAAATTGTTTGGCCGTGTCTCTCCACAGTTCAGCTGCCAGGATCAATCGATATCTCTCTTAAAGATTTTCAGACCACTTCAGTTACTTGTCAGCGAGCTGCCAACATGCAATGTTGTGCGTATAGAAAAGCTTTAACATCTTATTCACATCTTGATTATGCCGTTATAAGATCAGTCTCACATTTCCTTATAGGTAACCGTCAGCCTGCTATTACAGCTTTAATTAATATTGACTGTTTGGAGGTGGTTATCATCACCATGACACGTCGCCATGGCAACGTGATCCCACCAGCTGTAATACGAAAGTAGTTCAAAAATAATTAAAGCATGTTGCAGGATTTGTCTGCATCCACACTATAGAGGGACATCAGAGAGGAGGAGGAGGGTGTATGGTTTACGCTCAATGATGATGATGATGCATGCATGCATGCTGTAGGCGTCAAGATGTTAGATTTGCATTGTATTGTGCCACCGAGAGCAGCTGGGCCTGCAGGTTTCCCCCCTTTCTTTCCAGATGTGGCATGCATCTTTAGGGTCCCCACTACACCAGCATCTGCAGTGTGTGCGTGTGTGTGTGTGTGTGTATGTGTGTCAGGTTGGAGGGGGGGGATTATTTGGGAAATTCCTGTGCTGATGCTGCCTCATTCTTTAATTCCCCTCCACACATATAGAAACAGACAGTGAGCTGAGGGATAAAAACAAGTCCTGCTGTGTCTGTCTATATGACTGACAGCAGCGCACATAAAGAAATCATACTCATTATGCATATTGAAATATAATAGAAAATTATTTTATGTGTTTCTCCTCATGCAGAAGCAGCAAATGGATGATAATAATAATAATAATAATAATAACAACAATAAACCCAGAAATGATCACAAGCTGTATATTACAAGCTACTGTATATGTTAAAATATATAGAAATCATATTATTTTATGTGTTTCTCCTTATGCAGCAGCAGCAAATGGGATGATCATAATAATATATGCATATTAAAATATATAGAAATCATATTATTCTATGTGTTTCTCCTTATGCAGAAGCAGCAAATGGATGATAATATTAATAATAACATCAATAAACCCAGAAATGATCAGAAGCTGCTCCATCCTGACACATATAGCATCGCTATGCTGATGCATCCTGACCAGAATATACAGTAAATGTTGTGTCTGTGCAGCCTCGCCCCTCCACACACACACAGTAACTCACCAGACGGATCCGTAGGCTCCGGAGCCCACCGGCGTCAGGTTCTGGTACCGCTCCGGAACCTCCCACACGGTCTTGTTCAGCTCCTGCCGGTAGAATCCGGGTCTGGCGGAGGACATCTCTACCGAGCCGGTGAATAACAGAAAAGAAGAGAAAGAAAGGAGTAGAGGAGAGAAGACAGAGAGAGAGAGGATGGGAGGATGAACCGAGGAGGAGAAACGGTAGATGTGGACCGGAGGAGGAGCGGGCCGCCGTCTGCTGCCTGAACCGATCTGCTGCTGTTACACACACACACACACACACACACACACACACACACACACACACACAGACACACACACACACACACACACACACACACACTCACATATACACCGACCAGTGACAGCAGAGCTCTCTCTCTCTCTACAACCACCACCCCCCTCCTGTGGCTATATTATATTATATTATATTATAATATATTATATTATATTATATTATATTATAATATATTATATTATATTATATTATAATATAATATATTATATTATATTATGTTATAATATATTATGTTATGTTATAATATACTATATTATAATATATATTATATTATGTTATGTTATAATATACTATATTATAATATATTATGTTATGTTATAATATACTATATTATATTAGAATATATTATATTATGTTATATTATAATAAACTATATTATATTATATTAGAGTATATTATATTATGTTATATTTTAATATACTTTATTGTTTTTATGTTATAATATAGTATATTATAATATACTATATTATATTATGTTATGATATATTATATTACTTTATGTTATAATATATTATATTATAATATAATATAGTATAATATTATATATTATATTATATTATAATATACTCTCTCTCCAGTACAACCACCTCCCTCCTGTGGCTAGTAAAATATTATTTATTAGGCTATTTCTGAAGCTTTTACAGTCAGGATGGCCGAGCGGTCTAAGGCGCTGCGTTCAGGTCGCAGTCTCCCCTGGAGGCGGGGGTTCGAATCCCCCTTCTGACAGACACTGTTTTTCACTGCAGATACTGGGGAAACCATGACGAGTTCAACATTTGTCCGCAATTAGTTACTAATGTGTTTGTATACAATACCTTCAAAATATAAACTGTTTGTAAAAATTCCTCATCACAATATACTATATGTTATAATGTATTATATTATATTGTGATATAATATATTGTATGTGCAGATACATGTGATACATAACCTTTCAGCATTTTATAGTTCAAGTGTTCTGCACCTATTTATTGGTCTGTTTTCAGATGGTATTTTGTACAGTCAGGATGGCCGAGCGGTCTAAGGCGCTGCGTTCAGGTCGCAGTCTCCCCTGGAGGCGGGGGTTCGAATCCCCCTTCTGACAGACAATGTTTTTCTTGCTAACATCAGGGAAACTATGTGCAACATTTTAATGTGTTTGTAAACAAGATCTGCAAAATATAACCTGTTTATAAAAACTCCTCTTTGAAAACACTGAGGTAAATTGCCATTCCCCGTATGCCATCATTTTTTTTTACATACTTCATTACCAACATATTAAAGCACAGGGAGTATTGGGGGAAATTAATAAAAATAAATTAATTGTGTGTGTATATATATATATATATATATATATATATATATAAATACCAAATAGGCTACTGTTAGTGAGATAATTATATACCACAGGACTATTTAAGTGTTTCATGACTATATATAACACATGTCCTAGCTCTATATTTAGACAGACATTTGATGTAATCTATTTAGCCTACAGTTACACCATTCTATATATATATGCAATTTACAGTTCGTAATTACAATAGTTTATAACCCAATTTTTAGGTAAAGACCTTAGAAACAAACAAAATAAGCATTAGAAATTAAAATAAATAAAATAAGAAAAAAAATAAAGAAAGGAAAATGATATATATGTAGAGATGTATGTAGAGCTTGAATTCTGTCAAATCCAAGAAGTCAGGATGGCCGAGCGGTCTAAGGCGCTGCGTTCAGGTCGCAGTCTCCCCTGGAGGCGGGGGTTCGAATCCCCCTTCTGACAGACAGTGTTTTTCACTGCAGATACTGGGGAAACTATGACGAGTGCAACAGTTGTCCGCAGTTAGTTACTAATGTGTTTGTATACAATACCTGCAATATATAAACTGTTTGTAAAAGTTCCTCATCACAATATACTATATGATATTATGTTATAATATATTATATTATATTGTGATATAATATATTGTATGTGCAGATACATGTGGGCTAACATACACAAAAGTTATATTATAATCCATATTTCCATATCCATAATATTTTTGGTATCATTGGGCAAAAATTCCATAATAACCTTTCAGCATATTACAATTCAAGTGTTCTGCACCTGTCTATCTACCTGTTTTCAGACATCAGCTTTTACAGTCAGGATGGCCGAGCGGTCTAAGGCGCTGCGTTCAGGTCGCAGTCTCCCCTGGAGGCGGGGGTTCGAATCCCCCTTCTGACAGACACTGTTTTTCACTGCAGATACTGGGGAAACTATGACGAGTACAACAGTTGTCCGCAGTTAGTTACTAATGTGTTTGTATACAATACCTGCAATATATAAACTGTTTGTAAAAATTCCTCATCATATTATACTATGTGATATTATGTTATAATATAATATATTATAACATATTATAGTATGTTATGTTATAATATACTATATTACATTAGAATATATTATATATTGTTATATTATAATAAACTATATTATATTAGAGTATATTATGTTATATTTTAATATACTATATTATATTATGTTATAATATATTATTTTATGTTATAATATAGTATATTATAATATATTATATTGTATTATGCTATAATATATTATGTTATAATATATTATATTATATTGTGATATAATATATTGTATGTGCATTGCATGTGGGCTAACATACATAAAAGTTATATTATAATCCATATTTCCATGTTATTATGTTATAATATATTATATTGTAATATGCTATAATGTATTATGTTATAATATATTATATTATATTGTGATATAATATATTGTATGTGCAGATACATGTGGGCTAACATACACAAAAGTTATATTATAATCCATATTTCCATATCCATAATATTTTTGGCATCATTGGACAAAAATTCCATAATAACCTTTCAGCATATTACAATTCAAGTGTTCTGCACCTGTGTATCTACCTGTTTTCAGACATCAGCTTTTACAGTCAGGATGGCCGAGCGGTCTAAGGCGCTGCGTTCAGGTCGCAGTCTCCCCTGGAGGCGGGGGTTCGAATCCCCCTTCTGACAGACAATGTTTTTCACTGCAGATATTGGGGAAACCATGACGAGTGCAACATTTGTCCGCAATTAGTTACTAATGTGTTTGTATACAATGCCTGCAATATATAAACTGTTTGTAAAAATCCCTCATCATATTATACAATATGATATTATGTTATAATATACTATATTATAACATATTATAGTATGTTATGTTATAATATACTATATTATATTATGTTATATTATAATAAACTATATTATATTAGAGTATATTATATTTTAATATACTTTATTATGTTATAATATATTATATTATAATAGAATCCCACTTCTGATAGACAGTGTTTTTACAGTAACCTCTGTGACCTAAAGTTTCATCCAATAAAAATGCCGATCAGGGTTCGCTTTTTAAAACTGTTCCCGCTGCTTGCCGTAGTTAAATGTAAACACGGAAGTGACGTCACTTCTTCTCTCTGTTGGCATGTGCTAAAGGGACTTTTTCATCAGCTAGCTTTAACAACACGTTTCTAAGAGCTTTCTGACACTCCTACCAGTTACCATTTGTGTTTTAAATATGTATTAACGTGTTCATGCAGAGAAGGAATAATAATAAATACAATAATATAGCAACTATTTGACTGAGGGAGCTAGTTAGTGTTGGCTAGACACAGTTAGCTTAGCATTAGCATTGTTTTGTTCTGAGAGGAATGGCAGATAGGAAAGAGAAAACATTCAGGTTTGTGGTCGTGGGAGGAGGCATCGCAGGTGTGACATGTGTTGAACAGGTGAACATTAATGAATAAGTTTAGCTCTACACAGAATAAACATACTTGTACCACTGTAATGCATTATTATTTTTATTTTATTATTAATTTGTATATAATAATATATTTATTTATTTTTTACATTATGTTATTTATATTATATTATTATTTATATATATGTTTTATATTTTTTATATTATATTATATTTATATATATTATTTATATTATATTAATATATATTTTTATATTATATTATTTATATAATATTATTATTTATATATATTATTTATATTATATTATTATTTATATATATTTTTTATATTATATTTATTTTATTTGTATTTTATTATTATTTTTTATATCTGGTATATTTTTTTGTACTTTGCACTACTAACTTTTTTACTGCCTTTTTACTAACATGAAACTTTAATAAAGTAACTATCTATCTATCTATCTATCTATCTATCTATCTATCTATCTATCTATCTATCTATCTATCTATGTAGCAACTAAACATGATCCTTAATCTTTCATTGACAGCTGTCATCCCAGATCCCATCAGCTGACGTGGCTCTGATTACAGCAGGTTCACATATCAAGGCAGTGACCAACTATAAACAGGTCAGGGTGATGATGATGATGATGATGGTGGGGATGATGGTGTGCAAGGGAAACATTATTATACATACACATGTTGTGCACTAACGACTGACAGGGTTTGTTTCCCACTACTATTACAACTTATTTTGTTTTTATTAAGATAAAATAAGATAAGATAAGATTAACCTTTATTAATCCCCGGGGGGAAATTCAGGTGTCAAAGCAGCAAAGCGCAGGTACGGAGGTACAGGTGTACAAAAAGATTATAAACAGTCTATATACAGTCTATAAAATGGTATATGGGATGTAGTGTAAAGTAAGTTTAAAGTGCACCAGTGGTTAGAAGAGGTGGTTGCAGATAGTCCAGATTTATATTAATATTGGACATATCCTTGTTTGTATTAAATTGTCATTCTACTCTATTTGCACTCAATAATCTGTACCCATTTCCTTTGTTCTCCTCGGCAAGGTGTCCAAGACACTGGAAGAGTTTGATGTGGAGGAGCGACCATCCAGTGTTCTGGAGGAGAAGTTTCCCAACCTGACCGTCATCCACTCTGCTGTCAAATCACTTCACACACAGTCACATGTAAGTAGTATCTGTTTTGCAGAGTGTTACAGAAACCGTTAGATCTTGACGGTGTGTATAAAGACAATAATTTAGTATTTTATGTTATGCTGTGTTTACATAACATGTTGTTTCAGGTTTGGTATTCTAGATTTAATAAGCAACTGTGACTCCTAGTAATATTTGTATGTAACTAACAACTGTAAGTAACATAAGCCACACATGCTGTAGTTCCCTATTAGTTATTTACTGATTATATTGTTATAATTGCAATACAATGCAGACAGTGATTTCCTGCAACACATCTCTTTGGAGACTATTATCTGTTTAGTATCGCCACTTTGTGGACATACTGTCAAAGTACAGTGTAATAGGACTGTGATGACTTTAATGTCCAAAATCCAACACCAGTTTGTAAAAATGAACATTAATTTCCCAAAGTGAGAAGAGAGGAACAAAAGTCAAAGCTTGTTGTAAAAATGAATCACCATTTCCCTTTCTTCTTTCTATTTCCAGTCTGTGGAAACTGCAGACGGTCGTGTTTTTGGTTATGAGAAGCTGTGTATCTGCGGCGGGGGCAGACCAAAGCTCCTAACCCAGGACAACCCTTACGTCCTGGGGATACGGGACACAGACAGCGCCCAGGTACAACCCCATCACTCTGGATGTTTGTATTGTTATTGACACAAGACCCACTTATAGTAGCAAGATGCAGTTTGTCCAGAGAGAAAGAACACCCTCCAACTATATATTTTCTTTGTGTTTTGTGCTCTGTTCCTTCCCTTTATTCCTGTGAACGTGATGTTCCTGCTAAAGGTACAGTGATTTCCACAGCCACTGGGCCTCGGCTCTGCATGCAGAAGTACATCCAGAAACATTTCAACAACTGCAGTTGCTACAATATCTTGTCTCATTTGTTTAAAACACGAAGGCAATAAAAGAGTACATATAGTTTTCTCATTTTAAAATAGAAGTTGTCTAAACGTGTGCTTGCAATCTACAGACAGCCAAAACAACTGGACTGAAAACATAACCTCGTTAGTCAGGGGTTAAAGGGATAGTTTGTGTGTTTTGAAGTGGGATTGTATGAGGTACGTATCCATAGTCAGCGTATTACCTACAGTAGATGACGGTTGGTACGCCCCCAGTTTGGAAAAACAGACAGGAGTTACCCCACAGAAGCAAAGTGGGCCAACAGCAAAATGTATTATAGCCACCTAAAAGAAAGGCCCACCTAAAAAAAATCTGTGTGACGACAAGGTAAAGAGGTGAAAGTACACCAAATATAGCGTACACTTAAACGGATATTGATTTTTTTTTAGGTGTCTAAAATATGTTTTGCTGTCGGCCCCGTCCACAGCAATACATTGCTTTGCTTCTTTGCGGTAACTCCTGTCTGTTTCGCCAAACTGGGGGCGTGCCGACCGCCATCTACTGTAGGTAATACACTGACTATGGATAAGTACCTCGTACAACCCCACTTCAAAACACCCTAAACTATCCCTTTAATATTGTGGATTATGCAATGATGATTTTAAGCTTGCATGGTTATTTGCAGGAACGCCGTCTACACCACCAAAATAAAATTTTAGACATTTAGAGATGCCATTTATAACATCGTGAATATGAGTAGCCTACATTTCATTTCAGCAGGGGAGTTTTATGGTTTGTGAAATGCCCCGCAGCTGATGTGAGTCATGGTGGATTTTTTTTTCTTTGATAGACCAGTACACCAAGCTGAACAAGCACAATTATAATAGCACAGAATAAAAGCTTGCACCAGAGGACTCTGGATTTATACACAAAAGTACCCTACGTTATGACAAAAGTGTCTATCCCTTTAAACAAAATAAAAAACACATGTTGATGCTAAACAGTTTTTCCTGTTTTTGTGTTTCAGGATTTACAGAAGCGGTTATCCAAAGCAAAGAGAATCGTTGTCGTTGGCAACGGAGGGATTGCCTTGGAATTAGTGTAAGTAAATTATAACCAAAATACTAAAACAAAAATTTCAGATGTTACTCTTTTGGACAATGTGTTCTTATTTCCGACTGAAGAACGTATAACGTTACTACCATGTTCAGAGATTATTCCCACTGTCCAGTCGTTCAGTGCTTCTGAATATAACTTCTGTGTAGGTATGAAGTGGAGGGCTGCGAGGTGATCTGGGCCGTGAAGGACAAGGCCATAGGAAACACCTTCTTTGACCCCGGGGCGGCGCAGTTCCTCATCCCTTCACTGGAGGCGGACAAACCAGAAAGAGCTGCTCCCTGTAAGAGAACTCGCTACACCACAGAGGAACCAGCACCCGGAGGGTCCCAGACCTTCACAGCAGGTTTTTATGTTTTTTATTTACACATGAATTTTTCTTCGACACTAGAATCTGTCCCAAGGTCATCATATTCTTGTTTTTGTGTGATAATAATCCAGATAGAAATGCACGAAGGCGTGGCTCTGGTCCTACAGAAGCTGGCAGCGCTCTCGGCCCAGACTGGCATGAAGGATTAGTTCTACGAGGAGCAGAGAAGGTGAGATAGTGTGTGCAGCTTGGGAAGTAGATATTAACTTCTATATATGTCTTGACCTTCTGTTATGTTATATCTCTCCTCTCTCTCTGCCGGCGTGTGCTCAGGTGTCCCGCAGAGTTTCAGTGGAATACCAGTGTGAGATGGAAAAGATCTTCACCTCCGAGGAGCTGCTCAATTCCCCTCAGCAAACACTCAGACCAGAGAATGGTGAGAACTAGACCTGCTGCTCAGATGAGAGCTCTGACTCATCCTTTCCTTGCTCCTCCTTTTTTCCTCCAACTTAAAGCATTTCTCTGCTCTCAGTAGGATCCTGGCCCGTTTACGTCCAGCTGACCAACGGCAAAACATTTGGCTGTGATTTTGTCGTCAGCGCCACCGGCGTCGTGCCAAACACTGAGCCATTTCTCCATGGCAACAATGTAAGTAAACTCACCCGTATGAAACATTAATCACATTTGCTTTGGAGATCTTCAAGCTTTGCAGTTTTCTAATACAGTCAAGTAATTCCCGCTGTTTCTCATCCATCATATGGTCACGTATGTAGCTGACCAGCTAGCAAGTAAAGCACATCAAATGGCCAAATCAGGACTACATTTGTTCAATGACCATTACGTCTGCCACATCTTGGAAAGAATTGCAAGGGCAGGCATATATAAAGGAGGAATTAGCTCTCTTGTGCTCCAAAGTCTTTTAATTGGGCTGCAAGGCTGCATCTTCTTGTGCACGAAGTTTGAGGTTATGTAATGAAGTTGAGTATTAAAGGGGAACACCATCCACATTAAAAATTCTAATATGCTATTTCTGTGATCTTGTAAAGTTCAATAAATATGTGTGAACATGAGCTGCTCTCTCTCAAAGCCAGAAACCAGAGAAAGTCTCAAACTGGTGATGTCATAGGGTATAAAGTCTGAAGCTGCTCCACACACAATGATAGGATGTTTGTTTTCTTTTCTTATACCCAAATGAGCTTTATTCTGTTGTAGTGTTGTCAGTTGTGAAACAGAAAATGTTCCCATATACTCAGATCATTCCCTTCTCAGTGTCATCTCGAACATCTCTCCCCATTCATTGTCTATGGAGCGGTTCCACACTTTATACCCGATGACTTCACAAGTTTGAGTTTTAGCGCTCTAGTTTTTGGATTTGAGAGAGTTGTTCATGTTTACTAATATTTTTTAGACTGTCTTAGACCATAGGAATAACATGTATGATGTTTTGAAAGTGGGTGTAGTTCCCCTTTAAGGCCTCTAGATGTCACTAAAGGACAAAGTAGCTTTGTCACACATCAGAAAACTAAACACTTACAGATCTGTCATACCCAATTACAACAATGGGTGATTAATACATATACACGTCAGCACTAAACTATCTTTTTGTTGGACCTATCTATATGTCCCGCTTGTCTGCAATGTCGTTTTATATGAACAAAGGTAACTACTGTTTCTACTGCTTTTAACTGTGTGTCCTTTTTTCATTTCATTTGCACTGTCCCTTCTCAAATAAACTAAACTAAACTTGAATCCCTCATGGAAAGCTTTTCCCCATGTAGAGCCACCTCATCAGAATGAATGCAAATTTTACAGCAAAATTTCGCAGTACAGAGTTTGCATATTACTTTGTGTCTCCCCTTTGTGTGCATAAATTATGAATCATAAACTGGTTCTTAACGATATGGATTCTTTTTTTTTTCTCGGTGTTATACGTGTTTAGTTTGCACTGGCGGGTGATGGCGGCCTGCAGGTAGATGACCACATGATGACGTCAGAGCCAGATGTGTATGCTGCAGGAGATGTGTGCACTGCATGCTGGAAACACAGCTCACTGTGGCAGCAGGTAAACTAACTGACAAATCATTGCATCACACAACCTGTGTTTCTCCTCAGACTTCTTTAGAAACTACAGTACACAGGACAGTGCCAAGTCATTTGCCTTATGACATCCTCCACGTCTGAATACAACTGCCTCTTAACGGATCATGAATGAAAATATATAAATAAATAAAAGTATGAATGTATCCAAATGGAGCAGAGTAAAAGTAATGATTTTTCTCTATGAGACCTTTTTTTTTAGCTTTTACAAAACGATCTCTCAGATTCTTTCACAGCCTGCAGCAAAAAGCCTCTTCTTTCCCCAGTGTGTTGCCTATTTCTTTCCAAGTATTTAATGACATGTGATTGTCTCTAAATGAATAGTTTTCAGAGATGTCTGTAAAGGCCAACCTGCTCGGCCAGTCTTCCCTCAAAGACATCGCGACAGAGCCTTCGCGCACCACGCGAAAGCCACGATGACGTAATTTTCTAACTCGCGCACCTCGTGCCGACTTCACTACGGCGAGCATAAACCAAGCTTAACTCCCTTTGACGTGGACTTTTGTTTTTGTAACTTTTCAGACCTTTTACCTGCACAAAAAACTATAAAACACACTAAAGGAAATGAAAAAAGCACCATAGGTCCTCTTTAAAGGCAACAAAGCTGATTCTGTCGTCAGTCATTAAACACGTGCACTGTCAATCATTTACTGAAGTTAAAAGATTAACCTGATATCCCTGATATGAGTTCATGAGTCTGACATTTACACACAGACAGTACTTTAATTTACAGCAGGATGGCATTGAATATGGGTTTGGAAACACACATCTGTGAAAATATACAATATTATAAGTTATATATAGACTTAATATAGACATGTGGAGTCAACACCGCTATAATTCACCTAATGAAATCTTTCCTGGCACTGGTGGGAGAGCTGAACATGTACATTTCATCAGTCTGTTAGAAGAGACCATATAGAAGCTGAAAAGAAGCTGTTTGTGTGTGTGCTGTGTGTGCAGATGCGTTTGTGGACGCAGGCCCGTCAGATGGGCTGGTACGCCGGCCGCTGCATGGCGGCGCACGTCCTTTCAGAACCAATAGAACTGGACTTCTGCTTCGAACTCTTCTCACACATCACCAAGTTCTTCAACTACAAGGTGCGTGACATTTTACTGCGGTGGGGGTGTTGTTTAAATAATTAACTAACGTGTTAATCATCTACTGTGCAAATTATAACCATTACTTTCAAGCGCCTTCAAGGTCATTTCACAGCGCTCCTCCTCCTCCTCCTCCTCCTCCTCCTCTTGTCTCTACCTCTAGGCTCGTTCACACTGTGCGTTTACATAACTTCCTCTCTGCTGGTCATTCCACAGGTGGTCCTGCTGGGGAAGTTTAACGGGCAGGGGCTGCTGGGGCCCGACCAGGAGCTGCTGGTACGCTGCACCAAAGGCCGGGAGTATGTCAAGGTGAAACTGAAGAGAATTACAGTGCACTAATGCTCTTGTGTGTTAAAGCTGCACTTTCTGTGACTCTCTGGGTTTCCTCTATTGGCCTGTAGACTACTTTTAATGTCCTGTTTTTCCAGGAAAATCCAACTGATGTGACGTCATGCACGCTCGCAAGTGCCTTTATTTTTAGCTCCGCTTAACAGTGCTAAAAGTGTGCAACGATAGCTAACGTTCGGTTAGAAATGGAGTCCGCTAATGCCAACAAACGACTCAGACTCCAACACAAACTCCACGGTAGCACAAAAAAGTTATATCTAGTGAAGCCCTTCTTGCAAAACAGAAATGTGACCGACAATCATCCATTCATGGTTGAACATTCGTTGGGTTTTGGGGATCAAAACGGACCCCGAGCTGGCAAAACTCCTACTGGACGGGTCAGCTAACATTATTGCCTGTCGATCACGTTCAGTCACTGTTTTGACCGATGCTCGCGTCTACATAGTGCGAGCACAAGCGCGAGCAACAGGACGCTGATTGTCGTTGACTTAACGGCAACGGGTGTCGCTGTTAACGAGCAATTTCTGATTCTAACATACAGCCCCTTTAATGCCTGTTTTGTAAGCAGTATTAAAGTCACAAGTTGTCTGGATGCTGTTAGACACTCTTGTAGTGCCAATGGCATCTGGAAAATGTGCCATTTGAATGTTTGTAACCGTGTAAAAGAAGCCACTGTTCTTCTGCGGTTATGATCTAATGCTGCCAACGAGCCAGAAGCAAAACTGGATCAGCTGGTTATCTGTTCAAATTGTAAAAGGATAGCATCATCCACCACCGGAGAAATCACAACATCTAGCCTCATTATCACTCAATTCCCCCCCTGTGTTTGTGCTGCAGGTGGTTCTCAGCGGAGGTAGGATGGTGGGGGCGGTGCTGATCGGGGAGACGGACCTGGAGGAGACCTTTGAGAACCTGATCCTCAACCAGATGGATCTGACCCCGTACGGAGAGGAGCTGCTCAACCCTGACATTGATATCGAGGACTACTTCGATTGAGCGTGATGGGGGTGTGACTCAGCAACACGTTGAAGGCAGCGAGAAGGAAATGTTGCACGTCCGAGATAATGGGTGTGTCCGATTTTTACTTAACTTTATTAACAACGAGAAGAAGCTCTCTGATGAGCGACTATCTTGGTTCTTATTAAGAAACTTGTAAATTTAAGAATATATTTTTGCTTTAAAATAAATTATTTTGAAAACCAAGTGTACTAAATTAGCACTTGAGTGATATGTTTAGAAAAGGCATGAATGCAAATGCTTCATTAAAGCAGCAGTCGGTAGAATAAGAGCAAATATGATTTTAAAAAAGGTTATTTTTAGGACATAATGTTCCCTTTTCTGTTTGCTTTATTTTCATTTGGATCAAGAAGGACACGTAGGATTACATAAAGTAAATACAAGTACTCGGTAGTGACCCTCTGTTTGTAATCTGTGTTTCTTCCAGAAGTTTACAAGAATAGTTATTTATCTAAAATGCATGAGAAAGGTAATCTGAAAAAAATCATGTTCCTCTGGTGTCCTCCGGTGCTCCTAATGGCATCTGCAAGATTTCACAGACCGGAGGAAAACAACCAATCAGAGCCGAGCTGGAGCCTTGCCGTCTCTGAGCAGCTGTCAATCACTCGCAAACTCCGATCAAATGGTCAAACTAGGCAGCGCTGATCAAATATGAATCAATATTCTGTTACTGTAATGTCTATATCTCTCCACAAATGTTTTCAGAAACATCTTGTAGTGTACTGTTTAGCTGTAAAATGTTGAGATCAGTTTAGGAAATACCAAGCACCGCCCACCAGCCGCAGCAAACGTTCTCATTTTACAGCTAAACAGTACACTACAAGATGTTTCTGAAAACATTTGTGGAGAGAAATAGGCATTACAGTAACAGAATATTGATTCATATTTGATCAGCGCTGCCTAGTTTGACCATTTGATTGGAGTTTGTGAGTGATTGACAGCTGCCTCCGTTGAATGAACAGCCAATAGGAACGCTCTCTCTCAATGAAATGACCTGTGATTGGCCAAAGTCTTCTTCCACGGGCTAGATTTTTTAAAGCCTGAAAACCGAGCCATGAGGATGTGCAGAAGTTTCTCTCAGAACACTTGAATTACAATATGCTGAAAGGTTATTATGGATTTTTTGCATAATGATGCCAACAACATTCTACCTACTGCCACTTTATGAGAAACAGTTGCAGGTATGAGACACTTTTTGTACTCAGAAGAATGGGAAACATTCAGCAGCACACGGTGGTAAAGAAAGATAATCCTCTTGTTGCTATGTTGTCTTAGTGATTCTCGATCAAATTTCAACCTACGTAGGGACTACGGCTCCTCCTGCGCCTCAGCAGGCGTTATAACAATAGACATTATCAGTCCATTGTTTCCTTTGGACATGTTGCTCTTGGATAAGTTGGTACGTGAAAACCCCCTAAAACTCCATGTTTGAAAGGAAACATTAGAAGCAAAGTGGAAAGAGTCACAAGAAGAATTTAAATGACTGAGAGAAGTCAAACCGACACTTTCACTTGCTGGTTTGCCTGTAGGTGTGTTTTTGGGGTCAGTGGTTGACCAACAGGAACCTGAGCAAGAGGATGAGCAAGGGGGTCAAAGTTCAAGGCACAATGTTATGAGGATGTCCAATAGTTTGCATACTGCATGCGACAGTATATACTTTGTAAGGGCAGCTGCAGTATGCACTAAAAGTAAAAAGAAAAAAGTATGCAATTTGGAACGTAGTGTAACTCTCCAAAAACAGATTGAAGACATAAGGGCATGAATAAAAAGCACTCCTTTTCCTAAAGAGCTGCTGATGAGGTATCCCTGGACAACCTCCACTCAGCTCAACTGGAGCTTTTTTCCACATCGACCAGCAGGAAATGACAGACTGATTGCACTGGGCAGCTCTCCCGAGTGTACCTCTGTGTGGGTGGAGAGCAGGGCTTTTGTTTACAAGGTGAGTCAACACTGGCCGTGGTGGATAAAATTCAAATCTCTGATGGATATGGAGGGCAAAGGACAATTAGTGCAATGAGATCCCTTGTAATGTTTTACTACGTTACCAAGCAACGAGGCTGATCTGGCATGAATTTGATGCCAGCGTGGAACAGACACTACGTCGGTCAAACTGGCTCATGGTCAAGATGGAAATACACCAGGGGGTATCACCATAGATATACAGTATATTTAGATTTTAAAACATAGGTTGCAAATAGATTTTGCATGTTGCAATGGACCTGAATCCTTACCGCACAGAAATATTGGTCTGAATTGTTCATGACATGCAGTAACTCTTATCTCCTTTTAATAAATAATACATATATGAAATCGTAGATATAGACAGCAGAAACAAGATAAAGGAGGCATGAGGATGAGCCCACAAAAACAGCTTAATTTATCTCCTTGATAACAAATTAACTTCACAAATTAAAGCTGCAGTAGGTAGAATTGCAAATATGATTAATAAAAGTTATTTTTATAAAATGTTCACTATATCCTGACAGTAAAAAAACAATAAAATCATGTGCCTCTGTGTCCTCCGGTGCTCCTAATGGCATTTGCAAGATTTCACAGACCGGAGGAAAACAACCAATCAGAGCCGAGCTGGAGCTTTGCCGTCTCTGAGCAGCTGTCAATCACTCGCGAGCTCCGATCAAACGGTCAAACTAGGCAGCGCTGATCAAATATGAATCAATATTCTGTTACTTTAATGCCTATGTCTCACATAAAATGTTTTCCGAATCATCTTGTAGTGCACGGCTTAGCTGTAAAATGAGCACAGCCAATAGGAGCGCTCTCTCTCTCTGAAATGACCTGTGATTGGTCAAAGTCTCCCGTCACTAGGTTAGATTGTTTAAAGCCTGAAAACAGAGCCATGAGGAGGTGCAGAAGTCTAGTTTTCTCTCAGAACACTTGAATTACAATATGCTGAAAGGTTATTATGGAATTTTTGCACAATTATGCCAAAAAATATTCTGCCTTCTGCAGGTTTAATAGCAACAGAAATACATTCTGTGTTTACAAAAACTTTCTCCTTTACAGCTAACACATCTGTGTGTGTTTATATGAGACTAGAAAGCCGGATTAGTTTGAGTTTAAATGGATTTAACCTCTGTGACGTACAACAGGCCTCTGACATTTAAACTGCTTCAGTCTCTTGACACACAAAGCTCATTTGATTCAAGCTAGTGATGTGTCCGTCGCGAACGAGTAGGCTCAAAGAGCCGGTTCTTTTAAGTGAACGGCGGGAGCCAGCCAAATTAATCCTAGGCAGAATGATAGGACGATCTTCTCTGCGCCACGGGCACTCCATGCACTGAATGTGACTGGATGTTGTGTTATTGACGTCCAATCAGGTGATGACAGACAAGGATGATACTATCAAGCAGGGAGGGGCGGCACGCTGATGGTCAACAGCAGGGGTCAGCAACCTGCGGCTCCGGAGCCACATGTGGCTCTTTAGCTCCTCTCTAGTGGCTCCCTGTGGATTTATAAAAATGGAAATGAATAACTGTTTTTTATGTACATTTTTATTTTTATTTATCATTGTTGTAGGTCTATGGTACGACGGTACGGCGGAGTATTAGGGCCACATTGAGGGGGAAAAAAAGAATCTGAGATTTCGAGAATAAAGTCATAATATTATAAAGTCATAATTTTGCGAGTTATTTTCTTTTTTTCCCGTAAAGTTATGACTTTATTCTTGTAATATTAAAAAAAAAATTCTCGTAAAGTTATGACTTTATTCTCGTAATATTACGACTTTTTTTCTCGTAAAGTTATGACTTTATTCTCGTAATATTACGACTCTTTTCTCGTAAAGTTATGACTTTATTCTGTAAATCTCAGATGTTTTTTCCCTCAATGTGGCCCTAATACTCCGTAGTACATTGTCTCTTTGGCCCTCACTGCATTAGTCTTATATACTATATATAGACTATAAACTGTGTTACCTTCATCACAATGCTCAAATGTTTTGCCGCTCCAGACAGATTTTTTATATATTTTTTTGTCTAAAATGGCTCTTTTGATACTAAAGGTTGCTGACCCCTAGTCTACAGGTACAGAGCAGGAGGTAGAGGAGGAGAGAAAGAGAGAGAGAGGAGTGCGGTGCGCAAATAGCAGACAAGATGAGTGACAGTCGGAAACGAAGCAGCATGCAAAATTATGATATTCTGGAAATTATAAGGTTTAGTATAATTATATTGAATAATTTAAGTGATATATGTGCACACATACTAATCATAGGTCAAAACAGCTAAAGCTAAATTTGGCTGAATTATATAAAAGGCAGAAGTGAAGTAAAATGAAGAGCCGTTTGGGAGCCGAAAGAGCCGGCTCTTCTTGGTGAGCTGAGCCAAATGATCCGGATCACTAAAAAGAGCCTGAATTCCCATCACTAGATGTGACGTCAGAAGCACAGTGTGCCAAAGGGGGGGGTACGCTTGTATGTATCCACCAAGAGGTAGCGACTTGAATTAACATTGATAAATTTGATTTATATCTTTATTCGTACTCGTGTATGTTTTAAACGTTTAAATATGCTGTTTTATCTTCATATTACATTAACATTATTTTCATTATTTACATGTTTTAATGATTAAGCTCCGCCAACGGGGTACGCTGATATTTCAAAGTAGCGCTCCAAAGTGAGTCATCCGACTCCCAGCATGCACCGGTAGGTTTCCTCTTCTTCTTCTTCTGGTGTTTGAGAGGCGTTGCCGCAGCTCCTCCTCCTCCTCCTCCTCCTCACTAGTTCTCCTCCAGAGGATTACATATCTCCGTCACACGGCTTTACACACCACAAACAGCTCCACTAGAACCTCCAGAGGCTCTTTATTCACAGATACATATCAAATAAAGGACATAAAGATGGCGAACTACATCCACGTTCCGGACGAGGCTCCAGCTGTTCCTAAAATAAACGTGACAGTCGAGGAGAGCGACTACAGATCCGGAGCTCTGCAGCTCATCAAGGAGCTCCGACCGAGCTGGAAGCCGGCTGAGGTCAAACTAAAGGTGCTTTTACTCAATATAACACTTTAACTCTTTAATCTGATAGCTATGACGCGTCTAACTATCCTCTATAGTTCAGTATATCGAGGTTAAAGGCGTGAAAATGGATGTTGGCTAGCTACAGGAAGCATAATGTTGCCATGAAATCATTTATTTTTAGCCTAAATTTCTTTATATTTTGGCCATTAGAAGTATGCCGAATTATCTATTACAAGCTCATGTTTGAAGTGCACCCATAAAAATATAGAAAATAATCACTTTCATTGCTTTGACACTGAAGAAAACCTAAAAATGTGATATTTCTCAGGCGAGTTCTGAAGCTGATTTCAGAGATAAGCCTAAATTTCTTTATATTTTGACATTAAAGCCATTAAAAGTATGCCGAATGATCTATTAGAAGCTCCTGTTTGCATTGCACACATGGATGTATAGACAACTATCACTACATTACAGTAATAGTAAAGAAAACCTAAAAATGTGATTTTTCTCAGTGAAGTTCTGAAGCCATTTGTTGAAGTGGATATCAGATTGTCTAAGTGGATTTCAGAGATAAGCCTAAATTTCTTTATATTTTGGCAAATTAGCCATTTAGAAAGTATGCCGAATTATCTATTAGAAGCTCCTGTTTGCAGTGCACCCATAAAAATATAGAAAATAATCACTTTCATTGTTTTGACACTGAAGAAAACCAAAAAATATGATATTTCTCAGGCAAGTTCTGAAGTGGATTTCAGAGATAAGCCTAAATGTCTTTATATTTTGGCCATTAAAAGTATGCCGAATTATCTATTTGAAGCTCCTGTTTTCAGTGCATTCATGGAATTATAGAAAATGAATCACTACATTACAGTAATAGTAAAGAAAACCTAAAAATGTGATATTTCTCAGTGAAGTTCTGAAGCCATTTGTTGAAGTGGATTTCAAATTTTCTAAGTAGATTTCAGAGATAAGCCTAAATTTCTTTATATTTTGGCAAATTACCCATTTAAAACGTATGCCGAATTATCTATTAGAAGCTCATGTTTGCAATGCACCCATAAATATATAGAAAATAATCACTTTCATTGCTTTGACACTGAAGAAAACCAAAAAATGTGATATTTCTCAGGCAAGTTCTGAAGCTGATTTCAGAGATAAGCCTAAATTTCTTTATATTTTGACATTAAAGCCATTAAAAGTATGCCGAATTATCTATTAGAAGCTCATTTTTGCAGTGCACCCATGGATATATAGACAACTATCAATGGATTGCTTTGATACTGAAGAAAACCTAAAAACGTGATATTTCTCAGGCAAGTTCTGAAGCCATTTGTTCGAAGTGGATTTCAGAGATAATATATTTCACAGTAAAGCAAGCAAAATAAGAGAAACCAGCTATTATAATGACACCATAGGCAACTGAAATGCTAATAAATGTCATTATAAAATAGCTGTGTTGCAGCTTTAGCAGATACTGCTGTAATTCCTCCCCTGTTAAGGGTTAATGTTTTTGCCTTTTGCAAATAGCATCTGCGTCACTTCAGGTTACGATCAAACAAGAAGGAGTTTCTCTCTCTGCTTTTTTGGTGCAGCCTGTAAAATAACAGTACCTGTTCATCTGAGGGTCAGTTTTAACCTGGAGGTGGATATACAGAGAGAAGAGAGGTGTATCTGTCAGCTTCAACTCACTATTCTCATCATGCTGCACCCAGAGTTTCTGGGATTTATGAAATAGGTCGAGAGGCTGAGATGCTATTAAACCTGCAGTATGCAGAATATTTTTGGCATCATTGGGCAGAGCTCCACATCAGCTATGATTGGTTGTTTTTCCTCCAGTCTGTGAAATCTTGCAGATGCCGTTTTGAGCACCGGAGGACACAGAAGCACATGATTTCTTTCTTGTAAACTTCTGGAAGAAACAAACAGAGCATCACTACCGAGTACTTGTATTTACTTAATGTAATGCTACGTATCCTCCTTGATCTGCCAAAGTCAAACAAATTAAAATAAAGCAAACAGAAAAGAGAACATTTTGTCCTAAACATGACTTTACATTAATCCTAGAGAAGCATGGAGACACATATGCTCAACATTAAAGCCTGTGCATACATGCATACACCCAGAGCTAGTACCAGTAACGAGTAACAGACTGGGGGGTGTGGCTCCACTTGGTAAACACAGCGAGGATGGGAGCTGGTCACATGCTCTGCCATGCTCTGCCTATATTCATCAATGAGGGCAATGTGAGAGCTCAGCAAATGCCTACCATAGTTTCCTCATGCAAAATAAAATTCCTGACCGTCCTGTTTTTCTCAGACAATCCCTTATAGAGTGAACAATTAGGGCTGGTATGTCGGCACCCCCCCCCCAACAACACCACCACCACCTCTCCACAAAAATGTTCCCAGCTTCCCAGCAGAGACAGTTCAGCTTAAATCAACTCGGACAAGCTCTAATTTTCCAATGCTACATTCATCCTCTCTTTTGTGCAGCTTGCCAGATTCTGACTCCTCTCAGAACTTATGTAATACTCAAAACAATGTAGGTTTCCACAGCACTTAAATAGTATAATGTGGAGGATGGTCCCGCTGTCGTTCCAACTGAAGGCGTCAAGCTAAATCGTTGGAGACAAATTATGATTTCTCCTCTC
The DNA here is from genome assembly GCF_043250625.1 of Sebastes fasciatus. Lineage (NCBI taxonomy): Eukaryota > Metazoa > Chordata > Actinopteri > Perciformes > Sebastidae > Sebastes > Sebastes fasciatus. Next base: position 4,207,544 of record NC_133817.1, on the reverse strand, counting down.
TTTCCTCTTATCTGTCTCTCTGCAGTTTTTCACAGATGGGATAACCAACAAGCTGCTGGGCTGCTACGTGGGCGCAGTCATGCAGGATGTGGTCCTGGTTCGCATTTATGGCAACAAAACGGAGTTGTTGGTCGACCGGGAAAACGAAGTGAAAAGTTTCCGTGTACTACACGAAAACCGCTGCGCCCCACACCTATACTGCACCTTCGACAATGGCCTTTGTTATGAATTTCTGCAAGGAACTGCACTGGAGCCTGAGCACATCCGCAGCCAACCTGTGTTCAGGTAAAACAACACGCCTTTGTTATGCAACAAAGAGCCTCGAGGGGTGTTATGTGACCTGTTCCCCACCACCCCGAGGCCAGTTATGCAGGGTTGACAATTATCTGAAAAGACTCGAGTTGCTTTAAAGCATTGTTATTAGGTCCAAGTGTATCCTAATAACACTTTTTAACACATTTTTGTTTTCGATTGTTTACTTTTTGTCGAGAATATATGATTTTGCATTGATGAAAACATTTCAATATTTATTTTTTCCCTTCACAACTTAATTGCTGGACTGTTGCTAACGATTTCTAATTCAAATCCTCCCGTTTTCTACCTTGCAGGCTCATTGCCAGGCAGCTGTCCAAGTACCACGCCATCCATGCCCACAACGGCTGGGTGCCCCAGTCTGACCTGTGGCTGAAGATGGGCAAATACTTTGCTCTCATCCCCAAGTACTTCACGGACCCTGAGCGGAACGCCAGGTGAGGCCGCGTAGTAGATTAAGGTTACTGACATCTGCCAGACGTTCGATGTGGCTGATAGACCTTCAGACATTGTAAAACATTAACGAGAGTTTGATAGTCCTAATTCAGTTTCGTTCTCACAGTCCTGGCTGAGAAGCAAGATGTGTTATACATCAGACCGGCCGTACGTCATCAATACAATCATCACCTTTTTACAGGGAAAACAATCCTGCGTCCTTCAGCATAAATGGAGGAAGTTGAAACACGTCTCCAAACTTCTACTTTAAACAAACCGGTTTATATTAATTACGCTATGCAGAAGAGTAGCTGTGCAGTTGGTTGCACCTACAATAAATCCCGAAACGCTCCCGATCTCCGATTTGCTCCCCTGCCACGTCCTAAAAAAGATCCTGATAGAAGGGCTATGTCATCGCCACGGCAAGGCTTCCCTTTTGGGGGAAAGAAATGGAGAGAAACTGTCGTCTCCAACTAAATCTCAGCCTATAGATCAAACAGTTGGCTATGAACACGTTGGTTATTTACAGACAAACACTTAGCCTAATGATAGTGATTCAATCAAATGTGTCTAGAAGTCTGGATAAGCAATATCTGGCCACCGTGTTCGGTCATTGATCCACGGATGAAGGCTGACGGCGATGAACTTTAATTTATTAAGGAATCGCAAATGTCCAGGTTCAGGCAAGGTCGTTAGATAATTATTAGACGTGTGTATAAAACAAACGTTTGTTTGACAAGCCATGAATGCGTACAAAATTACAATCTAAAAATACGTCAAATTGCCTTGACGTATTTGAGATTTTCAGTTTTCTATCCGTCAAAAAGGGGCACAGCCTTGATGTGTTGCGAAGTACTCGTCTGATAAATAAATATACTGACTCACCAGACAGGTTATAAATTACAGAGATGAAAACGAAGCAAGAACAAACATTTAAAAAGCAGAATACTGTTTGAAAATTCAAATTAGGAGTATAAATTAACTTTAATTTTGTCACATTTTATGACCAACCCTTTCCTGCATTTAACTGGAAATGATGAAGTACAAAAATACCCCTTTAACAAATAGATTTGAGGAACTTGTATCACATTTTTAGATCTTTTAAGACCTTTTTAAGAAGGTAAAAAAGAAACAGGCTCTAATAACATTGTTTGGGAAACATATGGCTTTGCCTCTTGTATATTTCCGTTGTGACGTATCTCCACGTGGAAGCATGACTCCCTACCTATCTTATCAGTGAGTCATAGATGATCCAAGCAGCCACATGTGCAATGGCACAACACCAGAGTTTCCGTTATCAGTGGTTGATGTCTCACATGCCGGAAGAAATACGTGGAATTCCTCTGATAATCTCAGCAGGTGTGACTTCACTTTACAGCTCTGGCACTCCTGAGAGAGAGATAACACAGAAGAGTGAATAACCGGTTCTCTCTAAACAGCATCAAACGTAAAAGAGCAGAACCCTGAAAATATGACAAATGGTAATTTATCCTCAAAAAATTTGTATGGAAGGGCTCATTAATATTACGCTTAGTTAGCACAGTGACTCCTATCTATTTTATTTATTTATTTTTTTATCAGTCTTGCATAACCTAAAAGCTTTACAAGAAGGGCTGTCCAATCGATTATAATATTTAATCATGATTGTCCATAGTTAAACACGATTAATCACACATTGTTTATCTGTTCAAAATGTACCTTAAAGGGAGATTTATCAAGTATTTAATACTCTTATCAACATGGGAGTGGACTAATATGCTGCTTTATGCAAATATATGTATATATTTATTATTGGAAGTCAATTAACACAAAACAATGACAGATATTGTCCAGAAACCCTCACAGGTACTGCATTTAGCATAAAGAATATGCTCAAATCATAACATGGCAAACTGCAGCCCAACAGGCAACAACAGCTGTCAGTGTGTCAGTGTGCTGACTTGACTATGATTTGCACCCAAACTGCATGTGATATCATAAAGTGGGCATGTCTGTAAAGGGGAGACTCGTGGGTACCCATAGAACCCATTTACATTCACTGATCTGGAGGTCAGAGGTCAAGGGACCCCTTTGAAAATGGCTATGTCAGTTTTTCCTCGCCAAAATTTAGCGCAAGTTTGGAGCGTTATTTAACCTCCTTCCTGACGAGCTAGTATGACATGGTTGGTACCAATGGATTCCTTAGGTTTTCTACTTTCATATGATGCAAGTATCTTCACTCTAGCTTTAAAACTGTCACAAGTTGTGTTAATGCGTTAAAGAAATTATTGGTGTTAAAACAAATTTGCGTTAACGTGTTCATTATCACGTAAACTTTGACAGCCCTACTTACAAGTACTTGTATTACTCTTAAATATCCTTTACCCAGAGGATATTAAAAAACAATACACACCCCAGCAACAGCCTGTTCACCGCCTGCTGCCGTCCGGCATCACTCACATGTCCCTGTGCAACCCTGTGTTGTGGAATGACACAAACAAACCTTGTAATTCTATCTCTTCATCTAAATATGTATGTTACCTCAGTTCCACTGTAAGCTGGTTGTGTCTCTATAACAACACAAAACAATACAGGCGCGCTCCATCACAGACGAGTGGAGTTATGACATGTTGTTTGAACATTGCGTTTGTAATAACAACTACCGTCGGCGAAACCCACAGCGTCTTTGGCCTTCTTCTATGTTGAAGGCAAAAACAATTAAAATAGGCGTGGCGTGTTGGTCTACGACCACGAGGATTGAAGCCGGCTCTTTCCATTTTGAGTTGCACAATGTTTGTTTACTGTCAGCACGTCGTCTCGTGATCATGTCCTGTGACCACAAAATGTTAGCATAGTCACATAGTCTGACAAAGAAACTAATTAGCAATACAAATCCAAGCAGCCAGAGAAAGACAGTTTGCATTAAATAAAGACATTTTCTAGAAAATGGAAATGCACAAAAATTAGTATACTGCTGTATGTAAGTCGCACTGTGTCTGAGCAGCGTGTAGAGCTGCAGTGAAAAGCTTCTTCAAACTGAATATCTTTGAGTTGTGCTCAAAGCGAGACATTTGAGGACGTCATCTCAGGCTTTGGGGAACACCGATCAACATGGTTCACCATTTTCTGACATTTTATAGACCAAACAAGTAATCGATTAATCGTGAAAATAATCTACAGATTAATCGGCAATGAAAGTAATCGTTAGTTGTCATTAATGATGAAACTACTGTAATAATAGAACCTAATCTAACAGGCAGGAAACGTCGTTGTAAACAAGCTGTAGTGAGGACTTAAAGTCACTAAATCTTTTATGCTAGAAGTAAAATTGGGAGGATTTCAGTTGACCCTTTCTTATTCTTTTAATGAAGCAGAAATGTTCCCATTTTGCTAAAAAAAAAAAAAAAAGGGGGTTTTGAGACACGGCTGTTGTTATGCTGAATTGATTTAATATAACTAGAGCTGTCAAAGTTAACGCTATAATAACCCGTCAACACAAATTCATTATAACGGCACTAATTTCTTTAACGCATTAACACAACTTGTGATTTTTAGGTTGTAGCGGGCTCAGTTTTAAAGCCAGAGTGAAGATACTGGTATCATATGAAACTAGAAAACCTAAAGAATCCATTGGTACCAATGCTATCTTGTCGGGAAGGAGGCTAAATAACGCTCCAATCTTAAAAAACTGGCCATTTTCAAAGGGATCCCTTGACCTCTGACCTCAAGATATGTGAGACATGCCCACTTTATGATAATCACATACAGTTTGGGGCAAGTCATAGTCAAGTCAGCACACTGACACACTGACAGCTGTTGTTGCCTGTTGGGCTGCAGTTTGCCATGTTATGATTTGAGCATATTGCTTTATGCTAAATGCAGTACCTGTGAGGGTTTCTGGACAATATCTGTCATTGTTTTGTGTTGTAAATTGATCTCCCAGTAATAAATATATACATACATTTGCATAAAGCAGCATGTTTGTCCACTCCCATGTTGATAAGATTATTAATACTTAACAAATCTCCCTTTAATGTACATTTTGAACAGATAAAAAAATGTGTGATTAATCACAATAAACTATTTTAGTCGATTGAAAGCTCTAAATATTACACATCTGATTAAATCACCTTTTCTTTTTCCTCCACTTTTGCTACATAAAGTGTATTGTGAAGTCTGTTATTCATTTCTCTTGCTTCTTATTTTCAGTTCCTGTTTCTATCCTCACCTCTGTTTCTAAGTCTACTTTCAGGTTCCCCCGTACCGACCATACCTCCATCTTGTCCGTTTCTATTAATACTAATACCTCTCCTCTCCTCTGTGACTCTGCCCCCTCCAGGTTGCGTACGGAGGTGCCCAGCCCACGGTGCCTCCGAGAAGAGCTGGTGTGGCTCCAGCAGAGCTTGTCTGTGCTGGGCTCCCCCGTTGTTCTCTGCCACAACGACCTGCTCTGCAAAAACATAATATATAATGAGGAGGCAGGTGAGTATTAACTGCACAAGTGTAGTCATATAGACATTACCGTGTGTGACTGAATTGTGTTGTAGTGTGAACCGCATTGGTCTCTGCGCTCAGGTAGGACTGCATTAACTTGCACTTCCTCGAAACCCTAGTAGTGACATGCTTCACTCATTGTCGGTGTTTGCATTGGGCTGCAGGCGTCGAATTAGAACGGTCAGAAAAGACAAATTTGGATGCTCTGTTTTTGCTCCAGATGGAATCCTCGTTTGAAAAACAAAGTTGATTGATGGGGATCGGATGGTGGGGCAAAGTGGAGTGCATCTGCCTCCAGTTAATTTGGCCAATATGTATTAAAGCAACTCATCCACACCTCTTAAATTAAAGTTGTGTGTTGACTAATGAGGATTAGAGGGTGAGGCAAAGTTTTGTGTATGTGCCACCAATACATTTGTAACTAACAGATTTGATTTCAGATTTTCCATATCGTTTTTTTTTTTTAAATCCGGGAAACCCCCCCTGTAACAAGACCTCGTTCAGAGGTGCAAATCGATTTCTAATATGGATTTCATTTATTTTTCCAAAATTGTGTCTGATCTGTCGTTCTAATTCTGTTCTGTAAACTTAAACCACTGTTATCAGCCTGAAAAAAACAATACCATTACATCATACCACATACCAAGTTTTATTAAGAGCACATGTTTTTGGTGCTTTTCTTTTTTCTTTTTTTGTGTTGATGAAATGAAGATCGACCTGTCCTCAGGCAAACTTAGTAGCTCTTTCACTGAGCGACTTTATATTATACTGGTCAATGAGACTCAGGGAAACTGTTCTAATCATTGTCTTTGTCAGGTTAAACGGGTGACAACGAATAAGGAAGGGGGGAAAGACGAGAGTTCAGGGTTTTTTGATGCATGTGGGAGTTGGGGATGGGGGGGTGATTTTAGAGCTGTCAGCCCCCTCGTCGGATTCGCGGCGAGGGGCGGGGCCCTTCTCACAGCTCCTTGTGTCTAGCCTTTCTCCCCTAGGAATGACAGCCGAGGCTGGGGCTGCTCCCGCGCCGCCCTGCCCTGGGGAGGCAATGGAGAGAGACAAACCTCACGCACAGTCGGCTTTGAGGGGCCCTCGCGTAGTCTGCCCACTGCTCAGGTTAATCGGGATGAGTTCACGGCAGCAGTAGGAGTTCACGTTCCTCCCTATTACCCTCCAATGCTACTCGCCCACCACACCGGTTGTCCCTACTGACTGTTGAGGCTGGTTATTACACACATCTTTATGGTTTGCACTTGCTTCAAGTCACTCTGAGCACCAGCCTTCAAGTGTAAAGCTACTTTTCCGTCACTGCTCCTTACTTCGCAATTTCCATTTCATAGCATCAGTATTGATCACTGGGCAGACCATATATAAGTGGAAGGATATGTCTGGCGATATTCTGTATTCTTCTTATATTGTCAACAAATCCCATGAAAAAAATATTGCCTGTGTAGTTAAAACCCTCTCTCTCTATATATATATATATATATATATATCTAATTCCTCTGTGCCATAGTGAGCCACACTGTTTTTGACTGGGCGACATGATGAACACACACAAGTAGTGTAGTTTATTTTGAGTTAATAACACATACACCATCCTGCTGCTATAGATATATACTCATTAGTGCACCAAATGTGTATTAATCCACTGCTGAAAATAGTCAATAAATGTATGTTTTAGTAACATTTGCTACAAAAAACTAAACGAAAGTGTAAATTTGTGACTCACTATTTAGAGATTTGTCTTCATAAAGGAGGGGCTGAGAGCCACAGACATGCAGGGGAAGTTAGAAAGTATTGAGAGATGTTGGTCTTTTCATGGAATTTGTTGAAATTAACAATAATATATAGAATATCATCAGCTTTATCCTTTTGCAGCTGAAACATGCTTCTGCAAAAATGCGGGGAAATACCTGAACCTGTGCCTGAGGGCACAGAAAAAAGTGTTTCTGGGTAAGCGTAGCTCACACGTAGGAGAGTAGACGTGCACACCTGCAGACTCTCATTTGAATCTGTGGTTCTTTATATCAAAAAAACAAATGCTGATTTGTTTCAGCAAGGAAAGATACCCAGTTTCACTGGGATTGGGCCGGCGTAGAACACCCTGAAAGGGAAAATGCACCACTTTTTATGTGGATGTCCCGTCAGTGTTGAGAGGAAATGTAGTTGATTGAAGCAATAAAGTTGATTTAGCAGCTGTAGAATCTGTTATTCTTCCTGCATCCAGCGCCGTCATTTGACGTGATGTAGTTGGAATGCAAGTAAGAACTACAGACTGCTATTTCAGTTTGGATTTCTAGACTCCGCCTCTGCAAAGCCAGGGATCGTACATGCTCTTGATGTCGCTCAAAAAACAATACAGAACTTCCTTGTTCTCTTCACTTGTACCGTCTGCAAACTTGTGGGCAAAGCTTGTGCGCACTGTTGCTTTTATTGACTACATTCATCATCAACACTGATTGGACATCCACGTTAAAGGTGGCAAATGTTGCTGTTTAAATTCTTGTACATTCAGTTGTGACAAATACAACATGCAAATATTAAGTTAATGAACAGTATAGTTAGTTACGCTGTGCTCAACATCCATGCATATTTGCAGAATCATATTTCCAGGCTTCAATAAGTAAGGTTGAGGTTCTCTTTTTTGGAAGTTAATTAAAAGCCAGAATAGAAATGAATTTCCTCTTATCCCCCAGTACCTCTAGTTAAATCACATGTTGGCTTAACACTGCAACTAGACCACAGCTACAGATGACACCCTCAATGGAATGGACACCAGGATAATATGCATTTCTGACCGCGCCCACCTCAAGCTCTCTTAACCGTCGTTGCAATCCTCATCTTACTCTGCACTTACAGCCTTTTGTTGACTTTAAAAAAAGACAGAGTAGGCATGGAGAGAAACTGAACAGCTACACGCTGCTTCCTGTCACCTCTTAGCTGCCAAACGCGACCGCAGAGAAGCCACCACTCACTGTATTGATAAAACCATAAACAGAAGTGGAAAGCTAATTTTTCTCAGTTTTCAAACTGTTAAAAGTTTCAAATCTACTCTCAACAAGTGCTGCTTTCTTCTTTCTTCCTTTTGTCTCTCTTTACTGTGTCTCTCAGCCTCTAACACGGGCTGCTTTAGTTTCCCTGCCTCTCTCACTTTCACTCAAAAGAAAAGAGAAACACATTTTACTGGGTCCCAAAGGGCCACAAAAACCCGCAGCTCAGCAGCCAACAGGAAACCCCCTCAAAGATTGTGTCACTCGCAGAAGCCGCGGAGGTGTCACGCTATTGGGTTCGCAGCGGACCAATGGGAAGGGAGCATTGGAGGGGAGTGTTGTGAGAAGGGGAAGTGAGGTTGCATGTGTTTGGGTGCGGGCGGGGCGGGGGGAGGTTGGAGGTAAAGGAATGGGAGCTTGGCTGCGGGGGCCTGATGTTTTTTCGACACTGTGCGTGGGAGCAAGAATGGATAAAGAGACAAATATGTCAGTGTGAGAGTGAGTGAGCGAGCATGTGTGAAAGATGTGTTTGCCCCAACCTTTTCATCTGCTGCACAGGGGAGGGCTATAGCCACTGCCCGGAGGTGTTCAGTTGTGTCCCGCTAGGACCTACACGTCGGCTGGTAACCCACCTCAAAGTGTCTTTCTCTGTAGTCCAGCACCACCTCAAAAACTACATGTTAAACCAAAGAAATTAGCCTAGGCCAAAACAAACAAAGAGTGGAGACATTTGATAATGATATTTATTTATCTGCATATATTTCTGTAACAACCGGGCTTGTAAAAAGTAAGGGTTTGTATTTTGAGATCAACCACCACCATTTCGAAATCTTCCCTCCTTTTGTTCATTGTTAACGCCGACGCCTCATATCTCTCACTGGCCTTCAAATGCAAATCAACAACACATTCTTTGACCGGATTTACAAGTTAAACAGACACTTTGTCCAGACGTAGATGAATGTTTTTTAAGCATTCAAGCTGTTCGTCGAGATGTACGGGACCCTCATAAACATCACAAGACTATAAAAAACGTTTTAAATTGGCGCGTCTAAAAGGTTTAGTGTGTATCTAAAGAGCTATAACTCCAGTTATTGCTCTCAGATTGAGAGAGCATGAATCAAACAGTGTGTTGCTGTACATTTGCTTTGGCAGCTCACTGTGCTTTTAGTGTCTCTTTTCGTGTTTTACTATCTTCCTCCCTTTGTCTCTCTTGCTTTCTTTGCCCCCTTTCTTTCCCCTCCATCTCTTCAAAACATAATAACTCAGCCATTTTATCTTTTTTTTTATTCTGTGCATGTATCCAAAACAAACATTCTCTAAAAAAGCCAGATGTACTACTTTTTTTTTTTTTTTCTCTCGCTCGTTTTTTGTCTGCGTTCCATGTGTTGCATCAAACATTTTTCATCTCTGCTAATGTAACCCGGCTGCCTTTTTTTGAGGTCTTGCGGGGGGAAAAAAGGCTGATAAATCGGTTACTAGTGCATCTAATCATTGGAGATTGACCACTCAATGTGCAAACTAACTGTATGTTCTTGTATGCTTCCCTTGTAGTCCTTAACAAAAGCTTTTATTCTGAATATAACTCCCTAAACTTAACAGCATGATTGTCCTAAACATTCTACTGCATGTGTAGGAAGTGTTTGTAATTATTTTCAGAAGAATACATTTTAAATGTGTCTTCCCTTTATTTAATTTCCTGTCCTGAAGTCTCCCAAACTAGTCTTAACGTTCCTCAAAATGCAAGCTCTTACTCCTTGTCCCACAATCGGCTAACTAGCCAGCCACTCCAGTTCAGACAGGAAGAAAGTTACAGTATGAAAAGCCTTGACATTCAGAGTTATCAAAGGGAAAACACATCATAATCATTTTAAGTCTGCTGCCCGTGTCTCCTGTCTAAACAACGCTGCTTCTCTCTCCAGGCAATGTAAAGTTCATTGACTACGAGTACGCTGGGTACAATTACCAAGCCTACGACATTGGGAACCATTTCAATGAGTTTGCTGGTGAGTGTGACTTCTTCTTGCACTGCTTGATATGTATAAATAAATAAAGAGATGTGTGCATGAAATGCTCACTGTGTGTGTTTTATGTGTTGCAGGCCTGAATGAGGTGGATTATAGTAACTACCCTCAGAGGGCCTTTCAGCTGCAGTGGCTCCGCTCCTACCTGGAGGCCTATAAGGAGCTCAAAGGCCAAGGCACTGAAGTGACGGACGGAGAGGTGGAAGTTCTTTACGTCCAAGTCAACCGATTTGCCCTGGTAAGCATTTCTATTTGCACATGCATTATGAAACACATTAGATTACAGTAGAGCACATCTGGAGAGAAAAAAAAAGTGCTCAAAAACATGGCGCTACTAAACCTGAGGGGGCACACCCTATTTATCCCTGATAATGCGTCACTGTGAACAACAAATCTGTGTTTAAATCAACAGGAGGAGAATTTGTAATGTTATCTGTTAGCAGCAGCTGGGCAGAACAGTCCTGATTGGATAAATAGCGGAGCTACTAACGTTAACGGAGGTGCCATTAAGTTATTATTATGAGACGTTCACGGACTGCTCAGCAAAATGACAATTGGGTGAAAGGTAAATTACAACCAAGCCCGGCCGGCCGTCGATCCGGAGTTTCGTAGTGGCCAAACGACTGTATGCAACTTCCGTGTCAGTCACGTGATGCATTGGGCCCAAAAAATACTTTTTCCCATAGACTTACATTGGGAAAGAGACGTCTGTAACTCAGCGGATAATTTTTTTTGAGGTGAATCAACTTCCCAGTACGAACACTCTAACAGTCCTTATTTAAAAAATTAAGTTTTTAAAGTTGTAAAACGCACTAATCGCCAAATCCAGAGTTATTTCCCTTCCTCCGTTCATGTGAATGAGACGCTGTAGCGCAAGCCGTGATGACGGCGTGACGTTAGGACCCCGCAAAGATTTCAAAACTGGCAGATACAATTTCTGAGTGGCAGACAAAATACTTGCCTGCCACAGTGGCAGGATGTAAAATAAGTTAATTTCAGACTGTGGTTGTGAGCCTCGGTTGGAGTAGTGGCTTGTTTTCACCCATATTGAGTTCTGTTTGCTAAAACACTTGTGCTTGACGTGCCTTGAGGGCAGTGGAGGCTGATACCGAACAGTTGGTGAAACAAAGTTGTCACCGGATCTGATCAGAATATGAAGAAATGTAACGTCAGTATTTAATTAAACCTTGTGCTGTATTTTCTCAGTAGTTAAACAGTTAATAATGTTAGCCTTGTCATATACTGTACGGTGAAGGATATGGTGAAAGGATTGAAACTGAACACTTGCAGAGCAAAGTGTAAAGCGTCCTCGGGGCTTGATCTGAGGGGATTTTCCAGGCCTGCAGCCAGGTGTTGGGTCAGCAAACATGGGTTACAGCGTGATGCGGGTTAAACAGAGTACAGAGTGATGCAGGCCATAACATGCCTCCGCTACCTGCTCTGATTACGAGAGGTAGATGTGTATGGATGTTTGTGATGTGCCCACTGAGGCGGCCAGCGTACGGGAAGGCGCTCCTAATGACAACTTGTTACCCCTCTGAGAATCGGCGCTCGCTCTCCCCCGAGCCACACTCCAGCCTTGTTTACTGTCAAGAGGAGAAAAGAGGGCAGTGTGGAGGATGGGCAGCAATTGTGTTTCTGTGTCAGCTATTTGTTGCTGTTGCCATAGGGGCTTCTGCTGGCTTTGTGCATGCTTGAGTGTGCTGTGTTGGGTAATTAGAAACGGCATTTACTGTTTAGACGGCGAGTACATGCTAATCCTTTGTGTCTCTGCGATGTTCTCTCTCTCTCTGTCCAGGCATCTCATTTCTTCTGGGGTCTCTGGGCTCTGATCCAGGCCAAGGTCTCCACCATCGACTTCGACTTCTTGGGGTATGTTGCCGTCTTGAAAATAATCCATCGAGCGCACTTTATCAACAGCTATGTTTAAGAACAAAATGTGACCCATCCAGATTGATAATCATTTGTGTCACCTCAGTGCACGGTGTGTTTAGCTTACATGTATATTTTTATCTCGTCGCTGACGCCGCTCTCCTCTCTCTGTGTCTCAGATATGCAGTCCTGCGCTTCAACCAGTACTTCAAGATGAAACTGGAGGTAGCTGAGCTCAACTTACCCGAATAAACCCACCCTCACACCCCCCTTCATCTTCTCTTCCTCCTGCTCTTCCTCCCTTCCAATCTGCTCTGAACCTCACATGACGACCGCAGAGCGCCCCGTAGGGGTTTTTTAAGTAGGGAAGAGCCAGACTGAGAGTCTGTCCTGCTCAGTGCCTACAGGTCCCCTCTACATTAACCGCTAAGTCGCCCAAGTCATTTGTAACGTGGGCGCGTGTGTGAAGTAGAGACTTGAGACCTGCTATATGTGAAACCCACATGGCTAAATTTGCTGCGGTATTCTAATATCAATTAGACTAACATGATATCAGCGTATTGTATTTGTAAGCAGCTTTTTTTCCTCGTAGCTCAAATCGTTACGATAATAAGACGAAGGTGGTCACCTCATTCGCAGCCACCTACATGACCGACAGGTGGCCCAAACACTAATCTGATCGCCTGGAGACTTCCTTCCTCGTATGCGCATTCGTGTGGGGAAAAAACCCTTCGAGAGCCGGCCCAGCTAACGACCAAATTTATAGCGAAGTGAAAGCAACACAAAGCCCGCTTTGTTCGCCGAAGATGAAAAAGAAAAAAAGAAATGCCAACATGGAAAGGCCAGTGCTGTCCCTTAATCCCATTTGAGATGAGCCAAATCACTCCGAAAAGAAAAAAAAGAAAACTTGTGGCCTGCCTTGTGACTCTCTTGTTTTCACCCTTATTTTCCTCAGCATACTGTATGCACGGGTGGTGCGCCAGAGAAGCCGTGTGGTCGTTGTCGCTGCGTAGTTTGGTGAGGGCTTGTGTGTTTTGACTTTCTGGACTGAAGGTAGAAACACGGAGTTGGGAGGAGAGCGTCTTGTGTTTACATCTAACTTCTCCCTTTAGTGAAATAGTCATACCGTTTGTCTTTTGACTCGAGGGAGATTTTCACTGTAACGTACGTTTCGTGTTCGGCTTCTGTCTTCAAGTCTTAACTGTGAGGACAAGCTCGCATCTCACTGTAATTTGAACATTCCTTGTTCATGCTAGATATGAGACAGTTCACATGGTAGCAGTGTCGGGGGAACTTTATTCACTGTGACATCGACTGTAAGACATGCTGTAATAAACGAGACCAAACCATTATATTGTCTGCTCCGTGTCCGTCAGGGAACGTTCGGGGGAATCATCTTTACAAAAAAACACTGCTGTTCAGTCCTAATGAAGTAAGGACGTTTTATACACGTGTAGACCAGTTTTCATTCATGTGAGTGTATTAAGATAAGTGTGATGATCTGTCGCATTGCTGAGCCCGCTGTTGGCATTCATCGTTTTAGTGTTGAGGGGCTGTTGAAAAGTGGAGAAGTGGAGTTACACACACATCTGTGTTTGGTTAAAATGTAATGAAAGTCAGTTGTTGGTGGGACCGGAGGAGCAAGAGCACCATCTGTCGGAGGGGAAAAAAAAAATAATGGCTGCTGTCAGTAACTTCTTGATATTCACCTTTTGACCTTGAGCTTTAGGAGGCCACTCTTAAAAAAACTAAAACAAGTTTAATCTCTTGGTTACTTTAACAAGCCTACACCAAAGTGCTGTTTTTTTGCTTGTACATAATGCACACTTTTTTCATTTTCCATGTAGCACAAAAGAGACTTAGAATAACAGTTATATAGACTTTTTTATACTTGTTGAGGTCTTTGAGAGTGTGGATGTTTGCGGATGCAGCAGCAGATGACTCTTGGACAAACATAGCATATTTTTAAAACAGAATTACATCATTTAAAGGGCCAAGAAGAGGCTGATTTTCAGGTTTCTTTACATAATGGTTTGCATATGGCATGTTTGCCCAGGTGTTCTCTGCTGTGACAAGTTTGCAAAGCTCCGTGATGAGACCATTACTGACACGACTGGATAAACACGTCTCATGTTCACACTAGTCTGCCGGTGTGCCTGTTGACAGCTCTTATTTTGTACTCGCAGTTTTGAAGTTTTTGAAGGCTGAATTACGATGGCAGAATATGAATAATATGAAATTGAAATGTTTGTACGTTGGCTCCTGCCATGTGAAAATCTTCCATAAAAGCGTATTTGATTGGTAAAGTGAAGTTGTCCGGTTTGACTTGTAACATGTTATGGGTCTGTGAAAGATAATCTGTTGGGTGTCCGGTTAGTGCCCTTACCATGTCAGACCACATTAACACATAACATGCATCAATTAATTTGCAAATTTGACTACCGTAAAATCAGAATATTAAAAATAATACTGCTGAAATATTTCCTATAGGCTTTATTTCCCCATGTATGTGAAACGAATGAAGGCATTTAACGTGTGCGTCATACGTAGGTCATCTTAGCACTGCTAATAACATGAACCTCCACTACTATTTAACATTGTACAAAAGTCTGTACTTTAACTTCTCTGGCCACTTTAGCATATGTTTATATGTACAGTAAAAAACACATGTAATAATATCTTTGCTTGTTCTCAAATGTGAATGAATGTACATAGAGGGAGTTCTTTTTTTTTTAAGTTGCATTAAAGTGAATAGTTGCCTGGGGTAAGAGGTGAAATAAAAAAAAATAATGACATTTTCAATACTGTAAACAAGCTTTGAAAAATAAAGTCTATTTACCCTTATCTGTGTCTTCGTGTTGTCTTGTGACTCAGGGAGTTCTGTTTTTGTTTCTGGTTTGCCTGTTCAAATTGTTAAAATATTTGTGGTCATTTTTGGGCAGAGGGGCAATTTTATTTCAACAAAATAACAATTGTTAAAATATTTTTTATGATCACTGAGCAAAGTATTTTTTACTTGATTTTTTTAATATAAAATATTTCATATTTTATTTTTGATGTACCAATTTAGTCTAATGGATTTTCCTATTCACCTATTTAGTTTTTGCAAATTTGCACTAATTGTGACGTGCTATCTGCCCTATTTATTATAAAACTAGAGGCTTTTAAATACAAAGTTGTCATAGGTGGAAATAAAAAAAAAAAAATACTTTTACTGAAGGTAATATATGATGGTATGTTGGCACAGTACAGGCCATCACATTGATCAAGAAACTTAGTACAAAACAATAAAGGTGGTGAAGTAAAGTGAGGAGTAAAATGCATTTTTTTTCATCTAAATATGTAACAAAGTATGCAAAAATAAACTCTTTTATGCATTTGGAAATATATCAAGTCTAATTTTAACTCCATAATACAAGTTACGTAAGTTACGAAAACGGTGAGTTTGTGCTTCCATTTTAATGTTTTTACTTAAGTTACTATTATTTAACATACATACTATATTATAATTTTTTTCGACATACTTACTATGACTTTTTATTTTTTAAAACATAACTGACTTTTTATATTTTTTGGACATACTATAATATGACTTTTTTTTTTTTTGAACTAACTTATCTTATTTTTTCAACACACTATATTATGACTTTTTTTTTTTTGGACATACTATGACTTAATTTTTAAAACATAACTGGCTTTTTAAATTTTTTTCCACATACATTATGACTTTTTTTTAAATGACTTATTTTATTTTTTTGACATACTATGACTTTTTTATTTTTTTGATATACTATATGACTATTTTTTAAAACAACTATGACTTTATATTTTTTCAACAAACTATTATGACTTAATAAAAAAAAACATACTATACCATGATTTTCTTTCGACATACTTACTATGACTTATTTTTTTCGACATACTATAATATGACTTTTTTATTATTTTTTTTTAACTAACATCTTATTTTTTCAACATACTACATTATGACTTATTTTATTTTTTAAGACATACTATGACTTTTTATATTTTTTCGACATATTATAACAGAATTGTTTAAGTTCTTTGTATGATCTACAATATTTTGAGTTTTTGGAAGTTAAAGTAAAATTATGGGAATAATCTATTACTTTTCTGCCACCTGTTGGGTGTTTCTGGGAACTACAGTCTTGTAAGCCAAACAAAACTCAACATTATTTTCTTTTTCCTGGAAGCTACATTACGCTTAAAGAAAAACAAGGTCTTCACAACTTAAAGGATTTAAAGAACAAAATCCATTTTTTTCTTCCCTCGTAGTCGCAAGTAGCATGTTGCATGATCTGACATGCAGCCTGCCTGGACTTGTTGTCATGTGAATCACCTCTATTTTGAGTGTCTGTCACCAATTACTAGGAAGGAATGTTTATCCTTCTCACAAAAAGGTATGTGTATCCGTTGACACACACAAATTACCCATTTCCAACAATGCCGGGGAACCACTGCTGAAAGTTCTCATACTGCCTGGCATGCACTGCACTTCTGTGTTTCCTAAAAAGACACTTTCATGCAACTTAATTGTATTAAAATTAATTAACGACAAAATCAATGGAAATGAAATTAAAGATAATTTGTCAGTGCAAATATCAACTTTTTTATTTCATACAAAATAGTCATAGTATAGTATGTCAAATTTCATGAAATATATATATACACAGTATGAGCATTATGAACAGTATTAACAGAGTATATAATTGCTATCACAGATGTGCAGACTTCAGTAAGGTGTCAACTGAGGAGAGAGAGCTGTTCTTGAGCCTGCTGGTCCTGGAAGGATATCCTGTAGCGCCTAGCAGAGGACAGGAGGGCAAACAGTCAGTGACGAAGTGAGAGTTTTGCTATTACTGTCATAGTATGTCGAAAAAACGTACTATACTATGATTTTTTTAAACAAACTATACTATGACTTTTTTTTTCTTTTCGACATATTATACTATGACTTTTTTTTCATGAAATTTTCGACATACTATGACTTTTTTTCCCGATATACTATAGTAGTACTTTTTTTTCAAAAATATTTCGACAAACTATACTATTACTTTTTTTTCAACATACTATACTATGACTTTTTTCTAAAAAAATGTCGACATACTTTACTTTGACTTTTTTTTCAAAAAGTTTTCGACATACTGTGACTTTTTCCCCCGATATACTATAGTAGTACTTTTTTTTCCAAAAATATTTCGACATGCTTTACTATGACTTTTTTTTCAAAAAAATTTCGACATACTTTACTATTACTTTTTTTCCAACATACTATACTATGACTTTTTTTTCATGACATTTTCGACATACTATGACTTTTTTTTCGATATACTATAATAGTACTTTCTTTTTCAAAAATATTTCGACATGCTTTACTATTACTTTTTTTCCAACATACTATACTATGACTTTTTTCATGAGATTTTCGACATACTATGACTTTTTTTCCCGATATACTATAGTAGTACTTTTTTTTCAAAAATATTTCAACATACTATACTATGACTTTTTTTCATGAAATTTTTGACATACTATACCATGACTTTTTTTTCAACATATTATACTATAACTTTTTTTTCAAAAAAATGTCAACACACTATACTATGACTTTTTTTCATGAAATTTACGACATACTATGACTATTTTTTTCGATATACTATATGATGACTTTTTTTTTCAAAAAAATGTCGACATACTATACTCTGATTTTTTTTTCCAACATACTATACTGACTTTTTTTCAACATACTATACTATGACTTTTTTTTTTTTTTTTCAACATACTGTACTATGACTATTTTTTTCGACATACTATACTATGACCTTTTGTCATGATAAATCGACATACTATACTATGACTTTTTTTCAACATACTATACTATAACTTTTTTTTTCAACATACTATACTATGACTTTTTTTCCATATACTATAGTAGTACTTTTTTTTCAAAAAAATGTCAACATACTATACTGACTTTTTAAAAAAAACAAAAAACAAAAACAAGACTGTAGTTCCCACAAACACCCAACAGGTGGCAGAACAGTAATACAGATTATTCCCATAATCTTACTTTAATTTACAAAAAAGAATTTATACAATTCTGTTACTCATATAAAAGACTATTGATTGTTTTTGTTTAGTCCAGCTCCTATAACAACAACCCAAACAACTAACCCAACACCCGAACAGGTGATGAGCATGATGGTGATTAATCAGGTAGCAGGTCTACATGAAGGTGACCATGGTAACATAAAGATAGGAGACTAATTAAACCTCAATTTGACAGTAAAGTCCTCTAATTACTACTTTAATAACATCTCAGTGACTCACTGTAGTTAAACTGACTCCTCTCACTGACCGTTGGTGTTTGACCGTTGACCGTTGGTGTTTGAACGTTGACCGTTGGTGTTGACCGTTGGTGTTTGAATGTTGACCGTTGGTGTTTGAACGTTGACCGTTGGTGTTTGAATGTTGACCGTTGGTGTTTGAATGTTGACCGTTGGTGTTTGAACGTTGACCGTTGGTGTTTGAACGTTGACCGTTTCCCGTTGACTGCTGGTGTTGTAGCTTCAGACGAGCATCGTGTCTCTTTAGAAGCTTTATAAATCCAGCAGAGAACAACAGTGAAGGTATTTAGAGACTTTATAACACTAATAAATCCAACAGTTCATATCTTTAGTGATTAGTTATCTATTGATCCGTGTTGAGAGGAGTTGTTGCTGTTAGCTACCTGTTAGCTACCTGTTAGCTAGCTGAAGACTACCTGCTGAGGTATATCCCAAGATGCACTGCGTCGAGTGTCGACCAATCAGAGGCCGAGTTGCTGATTGGTCTTCTTCTTCTTTTCTTTTTTTTAGCATAATGTTGTTTTTATTTATTTATTTATTTGGAAAAAAATAGTCACAGTATAGTATGTCGAAAAAATATAATAAGTCATAGTTATGTTTTAAAAAATAAATAAAGTCATAATATAGTATGTCGAAAAAAGCTGAATGTTGTTTTTATGTATTTATTTGGAAAAAATAGTCATATAGTATGTTTTAAAAAATAATAAAGTCATAATATAGTATGTCGCAAAAATAAATAAATCATAGTATAGTACTTTGGGAAAAAATCTTAGTATCGTATGTCGAAAAAGTAAAAAAGTCATAATATAGCACCTCAGAAAAATAAAAAGGTCGTAGTATGTCAAAAAAATATAAAAGTCACAGTTGTTTTAAAAAATATTATAAAAAAGTCATAGTATCATATGTCAAAAAAATTAAATAAGTCCTTGTATAGTATGTCAAAACGAAATCATAGTATATTATGTTGAGAAAATAAAATAAGTCAGTTTTTAAAAATAAATAAATAAAAAAAGTCATAGTATAGTTTGTCGAAAAAATTTAATAGGTCATAGTTTGTTTTAAAAAATAAAATAAGTCATAGTATATTTAAAAAAATAAAGTCATAATATATGTGGGAAAAAGTCATAGTATAAATAGTATAAAAAAGACATAATATTTTGAAAAAAGAAAAAAAGTCATAGTATAGTATGTTTTAAAAAATAAAAAAGTCATAGTATGTTGAAAAAATAAAAAGGCTCAGTATGTTACACAAACACATTTCAATCGAACACAGAAAAAAAGCTCAGCACGTTGTTTGCTCGTGTGACACCAAATACCATTTATTAGGGCTTTACAAAGACTACAAAATCCTCCAGATGAGTTAAATCACTGTCTCTGTCTATTTACATGATATGTTACATACAAATGTACAAAATATAAAACATTTAAGGACAAATGTTTCACCCAAAAAGAAGAAGAAGAAAAAAAAAAAAAAAAATCTTTCTCAAACCAGAGTTAAATGCTATGGTTTTTCAACTGAGATGTAACTGCAAAGTGTTAAGTGGGAGAAAAATGACCAGCTGATCATCAACACGGATGGTGTAACACTGTTTAACGGAGTCTTGCTTGCTCGGGAACTCGCGGCCTACGACGGGAGTGTTAGAGTAGCTGAGAAGAGGTGGATTGTGGGAGATCTAAGCTCAGGTTTGATATATGGGTGTTAACTGTAGGTAAGGAGCGACCTGTTACCATGCACCTTGCAGACACAAGGCTGCGAATATCAGAGGCTTGGCTGCAGAGACACGTGTGAAGCTGAGCACAGGTAGGATTGTAGAGAGGATATAGGATTGTCCTGAGGTTGTGACAACATGACTTCTTGGTCTCTGATGGGCTTTGACTGACCAGTAGCACCTGTTGGGTTGTTGGTAAATGTATACAGTACGGTGTCAGGTCAGCTTCGGGTGCCTCGGACAGCCTAACGTGGCGATAAGCTCGGGGGTTGAAAATGTCCAGAGAGGAAGTGCATCTAAAGAACATTTCCTAAAGACGGAGAGAATATTACGGCAGGAATGAGGGGGAGAATACTGGAAAAGTGCCTATTTTTTCTGTGATTTTAGTGAGTTAAAAACTGTTTCTTACTGTACACCTTATGCCTCCTGCATAGGCAAAACATCCAATCACCACAAGACACACACCTGTTTCTGACAGCGTGTTGAGTTTTTGCTTCTTTTTTTTTTTTATCTCTCTCTCTGTTTTCAAAAGTACAATAATTTACTCAGCGGGATTAAGCATATTTGTAACATCAACAGGGCAGAATGCATCTTTGATTCACTGTGCAAGACTTAAAGTATTTACAACCCACCCCCACCTCAAAGTGTGCAAAACCAACCCACTCGTTAATAAAACAAAGAGAAGGACAATCAAAATTCAAAAATGGCTTCCGTCCGATACACGCATACGTAACGGGTGAAGGTCTCTTCTCGATGCATCCCCCCTTTTTCTAAAAAGCTTCAAAACATGCTCGTCAGGCTAGAAAAACCCCCCATAAACAGTTTGGTTGTGCTCCTGTCAGTTCAAGTGAGCCCAGCTCAACTAGGCGAGAAAACGACAACTTAAAAAATACACCCACCCCCTTTTTAAATGTTTTTACAATATTGGTCAGTTTTTAAATTGAAATACAGCATCAACTCTTTTATACTTCCACTGTCAGAAACAAGAAAAGGGCGGTTTGGAGGAAGAGGGAGCGACAAACAAACAAACAAAAAGAGCTGCTTCTTCGACATAGCAGGAAGCAGATCATCATCATCATCATCATCATCATCATCATCATCATCATCATCATCAACATCATCATCATCATCATCCCACATCAACATCTTCTCACTTTTAGCCAATGGGAGCAGAGCATGCGTCCCAAACTTTTGCACATTTAAGGCAGTGAGAAAGCACCAGTATCGTTGTTCCTTTAATCAGCTCTGGTTGACTTGCATTTCAAAATACTTTGGATTATTTTTTGGTACCTCCTGATGTTGATCAAATGAGCGCCAGAAAAAGTTCCAAGCAGGACGCTGGCAGCTTGCATCATTCAATTCAATATTACTTTGTTGATTGATTAGCTCTGATTCATATGTGTTTCAAAGTCAGGCTTTTTAATATTACTTTCTAAATATCCCCGTCGCAGCAAACACCACCCGCTTGCTTATCCACGCAGGTTAACGGAAATGTCACAAGAATACAGCTGTTTTGCTATTGACTGTTCGCTAAGCCCCGACCACAGCTGTCGCTACTTTTTAATGTTTTATGCTGACTTGTTTTAAATCGATAATCTTGTAAATAGGTCATAAATGTGCTAAATACATGATTCCGGGCTAAAAGAATTAAGCTAAAGCTAGATGTCAAGGGCAAACAGTCAGCATCCTCACCAGTTGCTGATCCAGCAACAGCATTGTTCTTGTATCGCAGTGTAAAGCACACTGCTATTGAATTCTAAAATAACTGTTTGGCTGTATAGCTTGCATACTTGTTTTGTATTTTCAGTATGTTTTCACTTTTTAACGTTACAAGAGAAGAAGGCTTTTAGGATGAGGACTACTGTGACCTAATTGTTAGCCAATCATGTTAACATTTGCAACTAACCCTCCAAACTCTTTAAATTGCTCAGCATCTCTCGAAGTACACACCATAACTAAAAGGAGACATATCATGCTCATTTTCAGCTTCATGCGTGTATTTTTGTGTTTCTAAAAGAACATGTTTACATGCTTTAATGTTCAAAAAACACATTATTTTCACACGGTCGGTCTGAATATATCTGTAATGCTCCGTTTTAGCGGCCATCTCTGATTGGCTTGCGAAAAAAATGGTGCACCTTTGCAAAGGTAGTTCTCAAGGGTTGTGTCTAGAAGGTAACGAAATTGCGAAATCTGATCTGAGTTTGCGCAAAAACTTGCACAAATCTTAACCCTTAACTGAATTGTTTGAGATCAGTGCTTAACCTTAACCATCTCGCGAGAGTTTCCCCAAATCGCCATGGGTGTTATATTCTAATGAGCCTGCATGTGACATAGGAAGGGGAGCCAAATCTGATTGGCTTGTTGAATCACATGTTTTCTGATCTAGACAGCCCACAAAATAACTGACTTACTTCACAATTCGTGGGTTGGCAGGCACTCCAGATACCCAAATGTATCTGCACAAGCACTGAAAAAGTGTCATGATATGTCCCCTTTAACATGTGGAGAAAGCTTGATAAGAGTTGACGATCGCTGGTTCGAGGGAGGGGTTTAGCGAACGGTCAACTAAGACAGCCTTGTGAGCCACAGACGGCGCTGCCTGCTGTTCTCAGGGTGCTTTGAAAAGCTATGGAGTGACATCCGGCGTGTGGAGTGTGGAAGGCCAAGAACAACTTAATCTACGACCATGGTCAGCTGTGCCTTGTGATGTTAAGTCTGTGTTTGTGTGTGTGCACATTTGGCAGTAAATCAAAGGGAACGTTGGCACTTTGTCCATTTCTTTTTCTTCACAGTAGCAATGTTGGCTGGATGACACACGGACAATGACGCTTTCGTTGTGCTTGTCGTTGGCAATGCGGGGCGGCGAGGAGCGGCTTGGCAGTACCTGACACTGAGGAGGCTCAGGGCAGGAGACCAGCACCATGGAGCTCAAAGTGACGACTGAGCAGGAGGGTGTGTCTGCGTATGTAGGTGTAGGTGATGAAAATGTCATCCTAGTTGGGCTCTTTATGTTCAGAAAAAGGCAAAGCCGCCCAAATACGGTGATGTAGTGGTAAACAATTAGACGCAAAATCTGATGGATCTGTGATGAATCAGTTTTCTAACAGCTCTGAGCCTCCATCGTCGGCCACCAGAGGGCACTACATCACCTGATAACACTCAACGCTCTCCTCTTACTTGACTCCCTCATAGGTGGGGTGGTCAGAGATGAGGGTATAAATAGTGCCTTTGCTCAAGGACACTTTGGCAGGCTGGATTGTTGGTCACATGGGGGCTTGAACCCGATCGAAGCCTCTGATTAAAGGACAGTGTCCTCCTGCTGCCTGTGTGTAAGTGCATGAGTGTATGTGTGTGAGAAGCACCTCTGTAAACAAGGAAAGACATAAACAACAGAACTTGCCCCCCCATTGTAAACATCTGAAGATATATCTGGGATAAAAAATAATAATAAAAAAAAGAAAAATCCAGTTTAAACTCTTGGCTTTCTCTTTTTTTTTTTCTGTAGATTGACACCCACAGTTGAAATAACCGGGTGCTCATCGTGGCTGAGCACAAATGTGGAAGTCGACTGTCCCTCGTCAGACACGTCCTGCATGCACGTATATGAAAAGTTGTATTCGAAAATGTTATACATCCATTAAAAAAAATGACTATTTGATGTGTTTAAAATATATATATGGATCCAACTTGTATGATTGTTTATCACTTTATCACCACTGATGACCAAGTTGGCTACTGCTCTTTAAAACTCTTTTTTTCAATTTTAATATTGCACCATTGTAATGTAAAAAATATGCGTTCTGGGTATATACCATTTTGGATGAATAAAACTTTTCATACGTCTGTGTGCACTATTAGAGGTGTCTGGTATAGCGACGGAGGTTCAAAGGTTCCTGGTGTCCTTGCAACAGCGCAGCTCTCTCTCTTGGGTCTCATAGCGCCGACTCCAGCGAGGAGTCCAGCTGGTCGTCGTGGTGACTGGTGCTGTCGCTGTCGCAGCTCTGCGTGCTGGAGTAGTTAGCGGCCTCCTGCAGCCGTAGCAACATGTTCATCTGGAAATGCAACGTACAGACAAAGAAACGCCTTAATGATATATAGAAATGTTTGGTATAGATAATGCTGCACAGACATACTTCAATTAATCACATTATTTATCTGTTCAAAATGTACCTTAAAGGGAGATTTGTCAAGTATTTAATACTCTTATCAACATGGGAGTGGGCAAATATGCTGCTTTATGCAAATACATGTATATATTTATTATTGGAAATCAATTAACAACACGAAACAATGACAGATATTGTCCAGAAACCCTCACAGGAACTGCATTTAGCATAAAACAATATGCTCAAATCATAACATGGCAAACTGCAGCCCAACAGGCAACAACAGCTGTCAGTGTGTCAGTGTGCTGACTTGACTATGACTTGCCCCCAAACTGCATGTGATTTGTGTTTTTTTTATTTTTGTAAATCCTGTACTCACGTTGCATATTATAATCAGGTTTTGTCCTTTGACAGTTCAAATATAATTATTCAGATAAGACGACTGCATCCTCAGCAATGCTGACAAAGAGAGAGCGAGGCAGCGTTACTTTGTGCTGTTCTACGACGGGTGAATTCCCCCCTCAAACTGCACGTCAAACAACAACCGATCTGGCGAAAATAAGCAGACCAACCGCTATCTTTAAAAACACCTGTTATAAATGTAAAGTGTTATGACTCTCAAACTTTGTCTCCATACTTTAGAACGCACTTGCGGTAAATCACCGCAATAAAACTGCAGAACTTCTCATCCCTGCTACTGAGCTAATGGACTAAATAATGCACATGAGCTGCTGCATCTGGCGAATCGCTTCAAGTGTTCCTGAATATGAGCCTTGGCACACCTGCACTAAAAACTGGTCTCGCCTGGACGGACACACACACTTGCCAGTTGTTGCTGGATGACTACCCTTTGTCGTCTTGGGCTGCAATAACCCACCAAATGGAAATCCATTCTGTCTCTCTCTCTTTCTCTGTCTACCCTTGCTGAATAGTTCTGCCTCCTTCCGCCAAGGTAACACTCATTCTCCTATGTTGTTACTTGTCTTGAATGCTATACATGAACTAGAAACTACCTAACAGAAGTATCACTACAGTAGTTTTGCGTATATCCTCACCAGCGGGTCTCCCTCCGTGTCGCTCTGAGACACCTGCTTGGACGAGGCCCCCTCCTTGGACGAGCTGTAGCCGTCGTATCCAACGTCCTCCGGCCTCAGCTGGAGCAGCGACTGGCCGTCCTGCTGCAGCGAGGCGGCGTTCCACGGATACGTGTCGTTCACCCACTTGGACGGATCCTCCCATGCTGCTCTCTTGCCGTATAGCTGCAGGTGTGTCAAAGAGGGAGGAGGAGGTATGAATAATTCGGGAGGGAAACGGACGCAAGCAAAGAAAGATATTCTTACCCTATATCAGTGAATCAGAGAATGACCCCTGTCTGTACTGTATTATATTATTGGACCATTATTATTGGTTCAATTACAAA
Source organism: Sebastes fasciatus (assembly GCF_043250625.1). Classification (NCBI taxonomy): domain Eukaryota; kingdom Metazoa; phylum Chordata; class Actinopteri; order Perciformes; family Sebastidae; genus Sebastes; species Sebastes fasciatus. The sequence goes on along the minus strand of NC_133817.1, from coordinate 4,181,835 downwards.
TTGCAGCAACTTCAAGTTCATTTCAAGTGTTGCCAGGACGTACCTGAAGCCCTTCCCTGACAGCCTCCAGCAGGTAGGGCACCACGGAGTAGTTCCACAGGTCAGTGAACCAAACCCGAGAGCCTTCTACATCCAGGGGACACGACAGGAAGAGACGGGGGCCTGTCGAGGGACAAAAGAGCCCAGGTGATGAGCATTTGTTGAATGGAAAGGTGGAAAGACCAAAAGACACGGAGCAGACTCTCAACACACACATCAATATCTGTTCAAGTGTAAGCTATATTTAGTATATTTTCACTGCTTTACCTTGCTGTCAGAACTGTAGTCGTTATATCTATCTATGCTCTCTTCAAAGCCACCAGACTGCATTCACAAAAACAGTCATTTTACCTTTGCAGAACACTGGAGTTGCTGGTCTAACCGCTGCCTCGATCGGTTACTTTGTTTGTGTTATTGTGTGACTTTGGTGTTTTAAAGGGGTTAGTTTGGATTCACCAAAGTCACACAATAAGATGAAAAAACATGAGTAGAGAAACTGTTATCAGAGCCAGCGGTAGATCAGCAACTTCCAAGTTCTGCAAGGTAAAATGACTGTTTTTGGTGGCTTTGAAGAGAGTGATATAAGAGTGGAGGCACAAGAACATCTGACAGGGTTACCAAACTCACTTACACTTAACCAAAGACTCAATATTAGTGTGTTCAGTAGACAGACTATACCATACTAGCTGCGGTATCTGTCTAATAGTACAAACACAAGCGAGGGAGAGAGAAAGAGAGTGTGTCGGTGTGTGAGACTGACCTATGGTGACATCGGAGGAGCTGTGCGCCTCCAGGAAGCCGTTGAGGTGCTGCCACGTCTTGGGGATCCAGTCGATGATCTTAATCAGGTCATTGCTGCGCATGTTCTTATCGATCTCCGTCTCTATCAGCTTCCGCCGCAGGAAACGGCCCAGGAAACCTTTGACCGGCTCGGTGTGGTTGGTACACAGCACCCACCTACGACAGGACACGCGATCGATGGTTAAACAGAAGCTGATAAATAAAGCTCAACATTAAACCACATCAAAGCAGCTCAGAGATTTGGCCTTATTTCACTTTCCCATAATATATTCATATTAAATTCATGTCTGGCCCATGATGAGCTTTCCCCTAATGACTTTATATTTGCCAAATCATCAGCTAGTCAAACATGCCAAGCAGAAATGATTCCCACTCAGAGCAAGCATTATGGTCTAATCATTTCCATTTAACAAGCTAATTATCTGAGAGATGTAATTACAGCGCTGCCTGTGAAAGTGCCTTTAGTTTACAATCTGGGAGAAGTAAAATGTTGACAGAGAAGTGAAATCACAACACATTATCTGACAGGTGAGATGATGCAAAGCAAATACAAGTCATTTATCTGTGGGACCAATAACATCTGCACACATTATTAATAATCACAGTATGATGAGTGAAGGCCTTTACACACCAGGAGGGTGACAAATAAACAACATGAAAATGCGAACTTGCATGCGAATATTATATGTCTAAAGCTTTTATTTTGAAAGGTAAGAACAGAAGAAGTGGATCTGGTCTGCACTGCCTTTATCAAGTTTGAAAGGAGTAATAAAGTTTGCCGTCTTGGTTCGGAAAAGTGGACAACCTCCGGGTCTGAAATATGAAGCCAACACCTTAAACTTGCATTCTTTCTAATAGCCAGCAGGGGGCGACTCCTATGGTTGCAAAAAGAAGTCTGAATGTATAGAAGTCTATGAGAAAATGAGCCTACTTCTCACTTGATTTATTACCTCAGCAAACATTGTAAACATGAGTTTACGGTACCACAGCGTTGTCCGGTCTGGGAGTTGTCCGTGTTTCCATCTTAGAACTTTAACCCTTTCACGGTGTGTTTTCAGTTCATGAAAGTTCATTTTAACATTTTGGTCGCCTAAAAAATTTGTATTCAGCTTTCGGTTGCACTTAGCTCCACCCTCTCGTGTCACTTCCGGTATCAATAAACCAAGATGGCGATGGCCAAAATGCCGAACTCGAGGCTACAAAACCGTAGTCGAAAAAACAATGGGAGACGTCACGGAGTTCAAACAGTGACATTTCTGAAGAAGTCAAGGTTGTAGTTAAAGTGTGTGTCACAAACCTGAAGTTGTGGTGCAGCTCAAGGTTAGGAGAAGAGGAAACACCCTGGTTCATGGTCCCGATAACATAAGGGCTGGAGAGAGACAAAGATAAGTGAGAAAATGAGTGGGGATGCTGACAGCTGAAATTAATTGCAAAGCATTGCTGAAAATGCAGAAATGTAAAATGACTTGCCTGAAAAAATGTTTAAGACCAAATGCAATGCAGTAGCATTTCAAAGAGGAGTATGTTTAAGAGGATTTGAAGATTTTCTCCATTGAGTTACATTGTAAAAACAAATGTGAAAAAAGTTTAATATTTTAAAAAGTATAAATAGTTGAAACAAGAAAAGTCATATCACTAATGTCCTTAAAGAGCTGAATATTTTGATGGTTGAATGGTTTCTGTAGCTGAAAGTATGCAGAAGTAGTTAAAGTTCAAAAAAAGTATGGAAGAAATAGTTGAAGAAGTTGAAAAAACTTTAGAAGAACAATACTGGGAATGCCGAATCGAAAATCAATCACTAAATGTAGATTAAAACGGCTGCATCACGTTGCCGTGTTAGGCCTGTCATTTTTTTTTAAAATGTCTTATTCTGACATTATAAATCTTTTAGTTAAGATTTTATTGATTTTTTTTTAATACAATGCCCGTCTTTACTCACCATTTGTGGTACTTGCAGTTGAGGAAGCCGTTGAATATGTCACTGAGGGAGCCGATGTGGTGGAGGTTGTCCAGGATCACCACAGTGGGGAGCTCTGTGTCCGTGTCCTCAGAGTTACACTGCTCTGCCAGGTTGGACAGATACTGACGCAGGTCCTGGGGAAGAAATACGAAGAGGTTTTCATTTGCAGGCAATTTCTTTTTAACTTAAATGGAGCAATATGATCTGAGTCCTTGCGTTTCTTTTTTTAAATTTATGTTAAACTCTAGTTATTTAAATGAAAGCCTTACAGCTCTGTATGCTCACTCCTGTTCAGGCTATTCTCCCTCTGGACAGACTTTACTATAATTCAAATTACAATGTCTTTTTTTTTTTAACATACACAGCTACTGGTGATGCATGTCACATTCTGGAGCCCGTTATTTAAATGCTAGTATGACTATATAGGGAGAAACCCATGGTAGGAGAGGCAGAGAGACCATTCTCAGTGGCAGAATGAAAATGTAATGCAACCAGGTGCACATATTTGAAGATCTGTTAAAGGTCCAGGTGTTTTGAAGTGGGGTTGTATGATTAAACTGATTTTTGACACGTTTTCTTGCCGGCCCCGTCCACTGCATTACATAGCTTTCCTCCCGTGCTGGTACTCCTGTATGCATCTCCAACCTGGAGGCGTGCAAACCGTCATGTACTGTAGGTAATACACTGACTATGGAGGAGTACCTCATACAACTCCATTTCAAATAATCTGAACTTTCCCTTTAATATGTCCAGGTGATATACAAAACCATGTCTGGTAGATTGGTGGTTGCTTTTCACCATCAAAAGTCTCCTTCTACATGCACATGCATTGTTGAAAGGCATTCTGGGAGATGTAGGAAGTTAGTAAACTGAAACATAAGTACTGTAGATAAGGCTGACTGGGTGAGAAATAAAAAATCGCTGCCTTAGTTTGAGCTCCTCTTCCTACCTTGCTGGAATTCTGGTCCACGTTGAAGCTGGCCACGTTGTGCTCGGTGACCTGCTGCCCCATCTGGGAGATGATGTACTCGGCCAGCTTGGCGGCCATGAAGGATTTGCCGGTGCCGCTGGGTCCTGAGAGGATGATGCGACGATGCTCCATCAACAGGTTGAGGTACCGCTGGATGATGGGCTTCGGAATCAGCGTGTCGAAAACCAGGCTGTCTATGCTGTTCTCCCTCACACCTAGGAAGAGGAAGGAAGGAAAGGAGGGAGGGAATATGATGGATAAGTTAGTATTTATTTCTCTACTCTCTAACACATTCCTTGAGAACTCTGGTTTCTACATCAGCCGCAATCCTGAAATAGAAACTCCTTTGTATCCTTGCTGCTGTACCTTTGAGGTTGACCTTGATGATGTTGTTGTCGCCCACCAGGTAGCCGCAGGGCAGCAGCTCAGGCACTTCGGAGGAGTGGGAGCGGACCACCTCGCCCATCCTGTAGCAGACGATGCTGTCTGAGCTGAGACCCAGGCTGGTCAGAGGGTCCACCCGAAACACATACTCCTGCAGGAAGGGAGCGATCAGAGGAACTATTGATCATGCTTAAATATAGACTGTAATTCGGTGAAGCTTAATGTGTGTTATAGTGTCTTTAATTTCATGATGAAAACATTGTAAATACATGAATATAATAGCAGTATCAGAGCCGGTCTGCAGGAGTTTTTTTCATTTTTATTTCCATTGTGGTTTCCTCCGATGCACCTGCCACACATTCAGGTGGGCAGGGATTTTATTTTAAATATTTTTGTAGGTATATAATTCTTAAGATTAACTTCAGAAGATGAAAAAGGTATGCCTTCATCCACGGGTAGGATGTGGCATACAAAATCCAATTCTAGGCAATCAAGTGGAATAAAATGCCTCATAAATAAATATGGGCCTCTGTGCGGCTGGATGGATACAGCATTTGTAATGAGAGCACATGCATTACTCTATTTTTTTTTCCAATTAGTTTCATCTCAAAATTGTATTTTAAATTAAATGAATGTGCAGTAATTCCAGTTAAACACATTTTTACAACAGGAACCTCATTGGAATGAAACCATCATTAAAGAGGACCTATTATGTTTATTTTCAGGTTCATACTTGTATTTGGAGTTTTTACTAGAAACATGTTTACATGCTGTAAAAAACACTTGAGTTGAGTTTGGTCAACTAAACCAAACTCTTAAGACTCCGATCTAACTAGGTTTGTTTGAGGGCATGCCAAACTAGCCGCGAAGCAAAATGTGTTACTTGGTGACATCATCACGTTACGGAAGAAAAGGACTTCAATCGAGGCGTTTCAGGAAGTTCAGGAGCAGCGTTTCAGTGGAGGAGAGTAACTCCCTTTGGCGTGGACTTTGGGCTTTGTAACTTTGCAGACCTTTTACATGCACATAAAACTATATAACAACCTAAAGGAAGGGGAAAAAAGCATGATAGGTCCTCTTTAATGTTATTATGTGTGTGCTATTCCTGCTCATATGACAAGTGTCAATGTGCCTAAATGCTGTGTTTACCTTGAAGAGGCGTCGGATGACCCCATCCAGGACGTCCCACTTGGTTTTCCCACTCACACCTATAGACCCGATCAGGTACGCGTGGCTTTGTTTACCCTGAAGAGTGGTCAAACGGATCAAAACAACAAGAGTCAGAATTTTTTTTCAGTGGTTTTTAGCAAGAAGAAATAGAAATGATGTCACTCTTCATCCACTAACCTTGGTGGTATACTGCCCACTGCTGATGGTAACCACTATTCGCACACTCCGGCCCTCTTTGCGTAGGTTGCCCTCGTAGCCGTCATCTAGCAGAATATCTGAAAACACACAACTTTCTGTCAGAGCCGTGATTCATTAGAAAACAAACTTTCACTCTGCCCCGCTGGCAAATTAGAGCTGGAAACGGACAAACAGACTCCAAAGTAAAAGATAGCTAATGGGTTTTCTTTCATGTGATAATTACTTTTGCATTTAATCAATGTTTTCATTCAGAGAGTTTTTTCTAGCGAGTGCACAGAATGATAATGTAAGAACGACTGTGTCAGGAAATTAAATAGAGTACAATCTAGGGGGAGGGACACAAAGAATTCAATCATTCAAAATGAGGTTTATTTGAGGTTTTTGTTGAGTTGAACATGTCGTCGGTAAGAGTCTGTTTTGGCTTTCCATGCATGCACATGGAAGGGCAAGGAGGTGTGCTCTGCTTGCCTTATACTTTCACGTAGGCGCGTGGATCCACGTCGGCACGCGGATGTGCAGGGCGGTCCCAGATCAGAGCCATACCGCCAAATATATACATATATATATTACTGCAAATGGAAATAAAGTTTTTCTTTGACTAAAGTGGTCCTCTCTCTTCATTCCCATTTTCCCAGACTCCATTTTCGGAGAGGGAAGGAGGTACTTTGTATTCGGCTGGCTTCCCTTAGCTGAGGGCTCTGTGTTGGGGCGATAACGGCCCGTTGGCCCACTCGTCTTCCCACGCGTCACTGCTCTCGGCTCATCCCTCCATCAATTAATGAGGGCCCGAGTCCTCGGAGAGCGCCCGCGCCTTCTATGTTAATTACAGGACAAGTGAGAGGGACAGAACTCTTTCACTTCTCCAACGGAGCTGGCCTGGAGAGATTTTGTGTGTGTGTAACGGGCTCCTGCTGCGTTGCCAGCCCTCGCAGCAGAGAGAGCAGCTATTTCATCATTTCATGCGGCTACTCCGGATCATTTCTCTCCGCAAACACAATTCTCTCAAATTTATCGAGGCAAGTGTGGAGAGAGCTAATCCAACTTGATGCCACGGAGAAAAGAAAAAAAATCTGCCCTGAGAGCTGCTGCAGACCGTTAAAGTGTGTCCTACAGCTTAACTAGACAAAAGAACATGGCGCTGACAACGCCAAAACTTGGAGGTTTCATTCTGATTAGCTGAATACACCTGCCAACAGTTTAGAAATAAAAAAAAAGAACTTGTCCTTCTAAAGACTAACAAACATTTCTGTTTTCTGTTGAATACTCAGTCCTGATTGGCAGTGAAAGCATTATTTTTAGGGCTGTCAGAGTTTACGTGATAATAACGCCACTAATTTCTTTAACGCAATCAATCTGTCGGAGGTTGTAGCAGGCTCAGTTTTAAAGCTAGAGAGAAGATACTGGTATCATATGAAACTGGAAAGTCTAAGGAATCCATCGGTACCCAACTACGTCAAACTAGCTTGTCGCAAAGGAGGTTAAATAACGCTCCAACTTTACGCTAAATTTTAGCGTCATTGCCATTTTCAAAGGGGTCCCTTGACCTCTGACCTCCAGATATGTGAATGTAAATGGGTTCTATGGGTACCCACGAGTCTCCCCTTTACAGACTTACTACCACTTTATGATAATCACATGCAAGTTTGGGGCAAGTCATAGTCAAGTCAGCACACTGACACACTGACAGCTGTTGTTGCCTGTTGGGCTGCAGTTTGCCATGTTATGATTTGAGCATATTGTTTTATGCTAAATGCAGTACCTGTGAATGTTTCTGGACAATATTTGTCATTGTTTTGTGTTGTTAATTAATTTACAATAATAAATATATACATACATCACTACTCCCATGTTGATAAGAGTATTAAATACGTGACAAATCTCTCTTTTAAGGTACATTTTGAACAGATAAAAAATGTGCGATTAATCAAGATTAACTATGGACAATCATGCAATTAAATATTTTAATCAATTGACAGCCCTAATTATTATTTTGTCCATTTCACTCACTTCCACCACTCTCACGCTCTCAACTCTCAAGAAACACCTGCAGGCTGCTGACGCTGATTTAGACACAAACACTTCAACGGAACGCCAGAGCTGACGCTGAACTGACCTGACATGATGGTGTCCGTGATGTTGAGGTTGTTGAGCGACAGCCCCAGGGACTGACGCGAGGAGGACGAGGACGTGCTGGAGGTCTCGGAGGGCGGCCGGGCCGTCTTGAGTGGCGTGGCCGTCGGCGTGGCGTTGCCGCTGGACTTGAGGCGATCGTTCTCTGCTTTCAGCGTCTCGATCTCGTTCTGTTCATTGAGAAAAGAATGAAAACTGCATTCAAAGACTCTGAATAATAGTTGTTCTGCATTCAGGCCGGCCACCGTTGTTATTCTGAATCAGTATTATTGGAATCATGGGCTGTAAGCAGCGTTCTGATCTTCAAGGCTCTCTTTGTACTGAAGGTTACGTCTCAGATAAGGAGCCTTACATGATCCCCAGATCTGAGAGGAGACTATAGGCTTCTACAGAGAGAGGCAAATCCACATCCACAAAGACCCACTTAACAGTGGAGACATCCATGGTGCTATTCTTTGAACGTGCGCTTCCTTTTAAGAATATGAAATGAAGATTATTCTGTGAACCGATGGGGTGGTGTCTCATTGCGATACATCAATGGGAATGATATAAATAAAGTCAAATGTGTGCATCTGCAGGGGAGAAAACTTCACGTTGTATCTTTTTATTTCATGGGGCAATTAAACTATTTTATTCCATGTCTCCGAAGCGTGTTCACCTTGACAGCTTCTTTAAATGACATTTATTAAATGCCAGTTTTGGACAGCATGCTGGCTCAGTGGGATAGCTGGAACGGTATCCTGTATGTTCTGCTAGTTTTAGATTTTCTTGTGTTTCTCTTCCAAAAATGTTCAGACTTTCAATCTTAAAGTGGCAGTAGGCAGAATATATTTGGCATCATTGGGCAAGAATATCATCATAATCTTTCAGCATATTGTAATTCAAGTGTTCTGAGAGAGACTTCTGCACCTCCTCATGGCTGTTTTCAGGCTTTAGAAAAATCTAGCCCGTGACGGGAGACTTTGACCAATCACAGGTCATTTCAGAGAGAGAGAGAGCGTTCCTATTGGCTGTTCATTCAACAGGAGGCAGCTGTCAACCACTCGCGATCAAACGGTCAAACTAGGCAGCGATGAGAAATAGGCATTACAGTAACAGAATATTAATTCATATTTGATCAGCGCTGCCTAGTTTGACCATTTGATCGGAGTTCTTGAGTGACTGACAGCTGCTCAGAGACGGCAAGGCTCCCGCTCGGCTCTGATTGGTTGTTCAACTCCGGTCTGTGAAATCTTGCAGATGCCGTCAGGAGCACCTGAAGGACACGGAGGCACATGATTATTTTCAGATTACCTGTCTCATACCTGTCTTTTTTAATCATATTTGCTCCTATTCTACGTACTCCAGCGTTAAAGGAATAGTTCTGTGGAGAATAAAGCAATATCAAGAACTACAATTTAAAACCTAAACTGAACGAGTGCATAGATCTAGTAAGAGACACGTGTTAGTGTGTGTGTTTGTTTGTTGCCGTCAGCCCTCCTGCTGCCTCTCTAGAGCCCTGTCAGCCATCCGCTACCCCACTGAAGGCAGTATTAACTTCCTAACTGCTAGTAGCTGTCATGCTCCGGTGCCTTTAGAGAGAAACACACCACTTTAGCCCAAATAAATTGGACAGACGGAGTGAAGTTTTACCTTCGCAGAAAAAAGTAAACTGTACAACCAAAGGTATTTTTCTCTCCATGAGATGCCTCTATCTGGGCCTCTTGGTTCAGGGAGGCGACAAAGATCACAGCGGGTCACATTTAGATTTGCACATGTATAACTAAATAATAACACACATACTGGATCATTTCAAAAGCCTGTATATAAAACTATTTAAAAAGATATTTTTTGCTACTAAATAGCTGTTTAAACTCGGTATTTGGGCACAGTTGTAGATAAAGATCAGGCTAATATTATGAGCATTACACAATTTGTAGAATTAGATTCCAGTTGTGGCTGCGTAGAATTGTTTCGGACTCGTGTGATCTAAACGTTTCCAATAACTCCAGAGTGCTGTTAAGTCCAAAAGTTGAAATTTATTGAAAAAAAGATAGATGTAATAATTTCCAAAATTCGTTTTTATCTAAGAAAATATTCAGTTTCAAGCCATACAACATTTTCAGAGCATTGTAAAGTCCAAAGAGTCGAAATTTATTGAAAAAAAATATTTGTAATCATTTACAATATTCACATGTTTTTATTGAACGAGAAATTCGACTTTAATCCATATTTGTTGGCATTTAGCCTTTCAAAAACAACATTTTCACTGCGGTCAAAAAAATCGATTTGCTCTCCAGCTTGCCGCACACAAAGGGAGGCACACACCTGTATTAATGGAGCAGTCTCTAGCAGAAATTTAACAGCAACATCAATCAAATTGATTAATTATTATTCAATATTATTATTATTTATCAGCTTTTTCTTAGATATAAGTAGTTGGGGCTCAAGGAAAATAGGTTGGGAACCACTGTTTTAAAGAAAACTGGTGGTTTGTTACGGCCTAAGAATTTGTCAAAAGACAGGTATAAACATGACTGATGTTACGGCAGAATCTTTCATGTTTGGCAAACAGAACTAAAGCCAATTTGACATTTTAAATTTGAGATCTTCATCACCGTGATCTCCTGATAAAAAGGGCAATTCTGCGCTCTGTTCTCAAACATAAATAGATGCCCACAGGGCAGCCAGCGCAAGCTTGACCTGCGTTTTAGCTGAGGCAGTAATCTCACCTGCATGCGGTTCATGGCCTCTCGGATCTGGTCCAGGTGGTGGGCGGAGCTGAGCGCCTCCAGGCGGATGTCCGTCAACTTGAGCTCCTTCTCCCTCAGCTCGTTCTTCAGAAGGAGGATGGTCTCTGCCTCGGCTTCGGTGCATTCGCAGAGCCTGCAACCGGGATTACACAGAGGGAGGAGGAAGTGGGTCGGGGGGGGGAGGTCACCTCGAGGGTTATACCAAACACACACACAATCTAGAGAGAGAAAATACACACTTAAAGGGAATAAGAGAGCTGGAGTTCAGAGGGAAGCTGGAGTCAGTGGTGGAAACCGCACAACATGGAGGTGAATGGGGAACTGGGACATTTGGGACAGCGAATCCACCCCCATTTACAATACTCCCCATCGAGGTCTGAGTTAAATGTTTATCTGCCATTTTTGCACTGAATGAAAGAATAACCTTTTAGATCTGATATCATTTCAATATACTTTACACAAAAAACATTATGTGCATGGTAAATTGCAGTGTTGAAATTACACCGTAACTTCTGGGAGAGCCCTATTTTTCGGGGTTGAGAGTACTGTACACACTACTGTACTGTACTTTGCTATTGTCATATATCGTGGTTTGCATAAAAACACAATTCAAATTATTATGATTATTTAAAGGCAGGGTTGACGATGTTCTCCAGGATACACTATTTGTTCTACTGGTTGAAATGGTCTTTAAACCCCGACAGCGATCCATTACTGATGAGCTCTGAAAAAGGACCGGAAAAGAGCCGTCATCTGTAGCTGCTGTAATCCTGTAAAAACGTCTACCAATCACTGCCTCGCGGTCCGCTTGGAAAGAACCAATCAGATGCCTCCCTGCCTCCCTGCCTCCCTGCTCGTACTCTATCCATGGCGTGCACCAGCCTGAACTCAAAGCGCGTCAGCGCCGCACGTTTACTTGAGAATGGAAGAGAAAACTCAGCCCTGCAGTAGCACTGCCGCGGTTACTTGTCATGAGGTAGCGTTGTTGAGTTGAGGTCCTCTCTCCGCTCTGTGTCTGTGAAGTAGTTACAATGCAGCGGTGCTCGTGCATGTGTGTGGGGGGCGTTGGTCTGGTCCTAAACAAACTGAAACATGATACAGCGTGCATAAGCGTCGTAAAGCATCAATACAGAGGATTCGATAGTCACGGGGGTATGCGATGCTAAGGCGGCGGATGGCCTGATGATTTCACCCGCCACTGCCAACAATTTACCCGCATTTTGACGGGCGGCGGGTGCTAATTTCAGACGCTGCTCCCCATACAGGATATACAGATGGTGCTGTGGTAGTAATCCCGTCATCATGATTCAGTTATTTTCACAATAAACAGCCAGAGATCCGACACAATAACTAGAGTTCGATGCAAAGTCAAAAATCAACAAGAATCCGTCACACTCATCTCAAATCATCTCACCAGCTGCCACACTGCACAGCACATGTGCACACTCGCAGCACTTCCATGCTTGTTGGCAAAATGTCGCCACATGTTGTCCCTTCTGTAGTGACATAGAGCCGATTCGTTCTGGTGTGTGAACTCATTCACCCTTTATTCAGCCTACTGCTACTTCTCGTGACGCTTCAGAGGTTCAGTTTGCAAACCAGAGAGAGATCATCACCTCCGACATGCCGAGATGTGAGAGAAAGTCACACCAACAAACACCACTGCACACACACACACACACACTCCCTGGGAGCATGCCTATTACCGAGATCTGTGCTTGTAGACCACGTGACCGTTTTGCCTTTTCTTTGGCGTCCAAATGGGGGAGGACTTGCTATCCCAAATGTAATTGCTACAGCAGGTTAAAGAAAAGGATGAACAGAGAGGTCGGAGAAGAAAGGCGAGACATTTGTGAAATCAAAACAAAAATAATAATAACAGTGAAAAGAATTTAGTCGATTTATATGCAGTGATATATGCAAGTGTGTACGAGGGGAGAGAATTACCTGTGTGTATATATACAGTATATATATGTATGAGAGTGGATGCATGTGTAAAAACTCACTCTGTGGTGGAGGGCGAAGAATGCAGCGTGGCGATGCTGCCTTGCCTGTTGTCGTGCTGCAGCTTGGGCGAGGACGGCAGCGAGTCGGTCATCTCCTCCATCTCGTCGTGGGACGACTGGGATTTGGTTTTCTTCTTGCTGAACGCCTGCTTGAAGGAGCTGCGCAACTGCAAGACAAACGACAAACAAAGATACAGAAGCGAAGACGGTCAATATCGCCGCACGCCGCCGACCTCTAAAATCACATCAAGAGATGAGTTCTCTGGTGACATCACATCCTGCCAGATCAGGAAGTCACTGTGTTGTTTCCAAGCAATGGTCACTGGTCTGGTTTAGAGGTAAAGAGGGAGGCAAAAAGCGAGGTCGTAAGTAGAGATGGAAATGAGAGAAAGGGGAGGAAAGGGGGATCAGGCTTTGTAATGACCCTAAAGATTATGGCTGAACAGGCAATCAAAATGAAAAGGGGAGGAGGAAAAGGGAAGGGTTGCCGTATCCATGCCAACGTTTCCAGAAAAGGGAAAGAAGAGGTTGCTCTGAGGGGGGAAAAGGACGGGGAGGATGGGGAACAACCACAGCACACATACAAAAGACACTCATGGAGCCACTGACCTGAGCCGGGATGGAATCAGCCACCTGAAGACGCAGAACACACCCAACGTTAAGCCACGCAGACACACACACCTGCTTGCTGTCAATGTGTCTGATTTACTGAGCACTGATGATGATGAAGATGATTCTATGATGATTACGTTCAGAGCATCCTAATAATCTTTTAATCGTTTTTTTATATGGTTTATTTAGTGCATTTTGTTTACAGTATATTATGTGGCACCAAACAGGCATATATGGTTATGAGCATGTAGTACACAATGTTGCATGAAATCAACAAGTCCCTGATCAACAGAACACACAAACCAGCAGATCAGGTCATTAAATAGGCATTATCAGTGGTTATAAGCTAGGGATGCTAATTTTGAAACATTTTCTTAACCGATAACCGACCCTCGTTAACCGATTATTAACCGTTAACCGACAAGATTTGTGCCTCGCATGCAGCGGTGTACCAGCTGCAGGAGCACAACAGATATTGGTTGACGGGAGTCTCCAGTTCACCGTCCGGGAGCGTTAACTTAGCAGCTACGATGCTGCCACTTTCCCAGTAAAAGTCTCCACCGCACATTTAGTTTAGTTTAGCAGATTGTCAGCTGTGTGTCTGCCCGGCGGAACGACACTTTGTCTGCCCGGCATAACTTTAGCGAGTCTCCAACAAACAGTGTGTGTATTTGTGCTACGTTAGCAGCTCTAGCATTGCCGGAGGCTTCTTGCTCACCGCCGAACACGTAGTCTGCGTAGCTCAAGCGAGTTTCCAACAGACCATGTGTGTGTTGGCGGTGAGTGTGAGGTTGTTGTAAGTGTAGCAGTGTGTGTACAGTTTATGTGGGTCAGTAGGGGCCTGCTACACCCACTAGTAGGTTTTATCATTTAATCACATGGTAGATCACCATGAAAGAAGGAATAAAAGAAGACGACAGCGATCTCTAGGGACCGTGGTAATTATGACAGGAGCAGAAGCGTAAGTCAGTCAGACTGTCAGTGTTGCAGATTTGGGCGACTTTCTCTCTAGATTTAGTAACTTTAGGAGCTAGTGCTGCTAGCTACTTTCATTGGAAAAGAGTTGGAAACTCTGGACCGGGTTATTCGGTCGGATCATTTTTCAAATTTTAGCGTACTCTTGCTGGTTTCTGAGCATCACCGACCCTACCTTTAAGGCTACTTTAGCAGGGCAGATGTTTGTGAGCACAAAGTCGCCGCCTCACTGAAGGGCACTCTACCTCCATTCATTATGCCGCCCTTCTTGTTAGCATGATCTGCTGCTTTCCTGCTCGCTCTTCACTCACTTCACCTCAGTTCACCTCTATCCGTGTCTCCTACCATGCGTGCACCGAGGCGGGATTTATTCAAATGAATAATTAATTGCTGCTTAAATAAGGGATTGATTTGTATTCATGAGCCTGACTTGAATTATTTTTGGGAGGGTGTTCTCATTTAACATAGCAGGCCAGGGTGTCACTCTCAGTGGGCTGCATTTCAGTTCAAGGGCAGGCGTTTTGCATTGCAGCAGAGAGTGAATATGGTGCTGTGCTGGTGCTGGCTCTTTGGCTGAGACGGAACTTCTAATATGTCATCTGTGTGACTCAGGGGGGGCTGCAAGCAAATAACAGCTCTCCAGCCAGGGACACTGAGCTGCTATTGTACAGTGGAGCAAAGAACAGAGAAACCAGAGAGGGGGACAGAGGGAAAGGAGAAAGCTTAATGCTTGTGTATGCGCATTTTTAGATAATATAGCTTTTTTTGCATTGATTTGTGGGACATAATCACGCTATATTGCAACCCCAAAGCAGGTGCAAGCACATCTTGGACACTTTAGCAAACTGTGAAGTTTGGTTTTTGTGCAAGATTTTGAGTCTTTCTAGACGTTGAAACTTAACCGAGCCCAGTTGAGTAACTGAGGGATTAAGAGCCCTTCTCAAAAGCACTGTGGGAAGTGTCTCTTCTGCCCAGACTTTCCTACTCAACTCACAGATTCAACCGGCACTTCTCTGACCTCTCTGGGCAACCTATCGCCCTGGTTTCAAGCTGAGCTTCAGTATCCATAACGATAGTGGCCACTTTGCCTCTTTCGCCACCTAATTTGCATGCCGCTGTATATGAAATTCAAAATGCGTCTCCGACAATAATTGCAGGGCGGTTGACTCCTCTGCTCGACCCCTCTCACCGCTGGATGGTACCTGACACCATCTCCAGCACTGTAACCTAGCAACGGGGACATGATGGCAGACTGGGAATGCCGACAAAGCAAGAGGTGAATGACTTATGTTCCGCCTCGAACCTGGAAAGTGTCCAAACACAAAAACCCTTTTGGATGGCGAAGGTAAGTGGTGACTTGATCACAAGCAGTGACTGAACATATTATTCACAAGCTGACTCACTTACACAGCTGCACTTTAACACCAGCTTCACAAAGGGATTAATGGAAATACAATCCATAGCAATAAATCAATGTAAATCCTTTTTAGTATATCTTATATATCTCATAAAATATGTATTGCCTTTTAGGGAAGAAATGATCGTACTACTTTTGATGTGGAGTTTTGAGTCGCGACCAAACTCCGTCATCCTGAGCTCTTGGATAGATCGAGCTATATTCATAATATTAAACGTATTCTACCTTTTCATTTTTCGAAGCTCTTTCAGTGGGTGCAACAGTAGCACGCTTTATAAGCTTTATTTCCTGCCTTCATTTATGTAAAGAAGACATTTAATCTTTTAATGCAAGCATATAGAGTATATTTGAACTAGATTAACGGCCACTGAATAATTCATACAGTATGTGTGTTTGAGTCTTTCAACACCAAATCCACCTCCTTAACAATGACTAGAGAACTAAATGTAAAAATATACATCTTCTAATGTCTGCTGCAACAGATCGGATAGGTTTGAGATGAAGATGCATGTGTTGCAAAGTAGCAGAGTGAGATTGTTGGGGAGTTGCAAACTTATATTTGATATTTTCATTTTGTGCAGAAGAGCAGTTGAGCAAGGTCATGTCTGAGGATTACCACACAATGATTTCTTTAGTTTCTTCCACCTACCCAGCTCTTCTTCTTCTTCTTCTTGTCTTCGGCGTCCTTGCCCAGGCTGCCCATGCTGGAGTGACTGGCTGCGCTGTTGATGCTGGACATGCTTTCTGACGAGTGCTGCCGTCTGATCCGCAGGTCTGGAAATGACAGACAAAATCTTCCTTAGTGCGCTGAAAAGACTGGAAAGGCTGCAGTTTGCCATGTTATGATTTGAGCATATTGTTTTATGCTAAATGCAGTACCTGTGAGGGTTTCTGGACAATATCTGTCATTGTTTTGTGTTGTTAATTGATTTCCAATAATAAATATATACATACATTTGCATAAAGAAGCATATTTGTCCACTCCCATGTTGATAAGAGTATTAAATACTTGACAAATCTCCCTTTAAGGCACATTTTGAACAGATAAAAAATGTGCGATTTAACACGATTAACTATGGACAATCATGCGATTAATAGCGATTCAATATTTTAAACGATTGACAGTCCTAGTTTTTATATTAATACTATAACTTTAATGTTCAGCTATGTTGGCTTGAACCTTGGCTTGAATAAGCAGCTACGAGGAGGTTGGATACTTGAAAAGGTTATTTCAATAAATTGATTACACATCTGACTCAGGTTGTTTCTGTGACTAATCACGGCTTTCCAAAACGGACCTATACAGCACAAACACTTCATTTATTAGAGGTTCGATTCCCCCCCGGGGCCAATCAGGCTAAACATGCATCCACTCATGAAACCCTCAAAATATCACGATTTAATGCTCCAACATCCTGGTTTCCTTCATTACCTTTGTGGAGGTGGTCAGGGCCGTTGAGCGCCACCTGAATGGCGGTCTGCGCGTCAGTGTTCTGGGTTTTCAGCCCCTCTATTGTCTCCCTCAACTCGACCAACTCAGACTCCTGGAGAGAGAGAGAGAGAGAGAGAGAGAGAGAGAGAGAGAGAGAGAGAGAGAGAGAAAGCTGTTAAAACAAAGGATGACGCACCAAAAAAAAACTGCTTTTCGCTTGGCCGAATGTGCGGAGCTTAGTCACTGGACATAAACTCCTAAATTTGGCGTTGTCGTCAGGATATTTTGAAGAAGATAAGAGTCTCTCAGTGGATTTGCCCCAACCCTGGCACCACCTGCTGCTGCTTGGAATAAAAAAAAGCTCTACACTGTTGAACCAACACGATCAGATAGAAGGAGTCTCATATTCTGGCATGCCTGAAACCCTACTGAGGGCTGCAGATAGGGTTTCCGCTTTAATTAAAAGTTGGGACGGCCTTGTTTAACAAAGACATCCCACCAGATCCCAGTTTGCTTTAATTTATAGAGGATTAAAAAGCTGGCAGGGCTCATCAGCACTCTGTGTGTGTGTGTGAACAGAGGGACGTATTCATAATTTATGGTAGGGATATATCTTTGAGCATATTGCTGCTGCTGCGAGATCAGTGTTTCAGAGCAATTCGAGCTCTTCTGAAACGTCCTGTCGGTCAAAATGTCGACTCGTATGAAAGCGGAGAAAAAATAGAACCAGGAGCAGATAAATGCTGGAGGATTTCTGGTGACTACACTGGTTTCAAATGGGTTTTTGGGCCTTAGGTTCATGCAATATGCTGAAATCTTGCATGCCTGTGCAAAAACTGGGCACCTTTACCTCCCTGTAGATTTGCACTTTAAGTCAAACACCTTTGGTTAAGGTTAGGAGGGAAGTTAGAGAAAGATTCAGGCAAACTGCAATAAGAAAAACCTTTGGTGAAAAAAGAAAATGTCACTAGAAACCTTTCACATGGGTCAGGAACTGAACCTTTAAGATGAAAAATATCCTTTAATGCGCAACCGCAGACCTCTAAATCCGTACGTTCCGCTGCGCTACTTCAATGTCAAACCGATGCCTGTTTCTAATCGTTCCTCCTCCCTGTAATCCCGTCGAGTTATGGAGTTCACATGCAGCATATTTCAAACTCAGGACTGAGCTCTTGTACCTTTTGTTCAGCGGTCATGGTGAGGCTCTGCAGGCGGCAGGTCATGTTGCTCAGGCTCTTCTCGAAGGCCGCCACCAGGTGAGCCTGCAGACACACAGAGACACAAATACATTATTCAGCTGCTATACCTGTAGGGAAACATGCGTTTTAGTTACTGTAAGATTTATTTTTCCATTAGGCAAATGATACAAACTATATTTAAAGGTGCAGTTTGTAGGATCTGGCGCCATCTAGTGGTGAGGCTGCAGACTGTAACCAACTGAAATTTCTCCTGTGTGCCAAGCATACTACAGAGGCCGACACGGAAATGTGAAAATGTAAATGACCTATCTAGAGTGTTTGGTTGTCCGTTCTGGGCTAGAAACATGGCGACCGGCTCCGTGAAGATGACCCGCTCCCTATGTAGATATAAACGGTCTCCATAGATCCCTTGACTGTATCTAGCAAGCCACATGTCGCTACTGTAGTACCCAAAATAAACAGATTATTCTATGATTTAATTGCAATAAACAGATCAAAAGGATGCCGAAATAACTACATAATGATGCCGATTTGTAAAAAGTCTGAATTCATGCTTCGTCAGGTCTGTCCGCAAGACGACAAGCAAACAACTTTTAAAATGCTTGTTTTCTGAATGGAGTTTGGATCAATCAGCTCTGAAGCTGCTCCATCAACACTCAACATAAAGTCATCTAGGCATAAATACGGCAACAACGTTGTTGTTTATACACAGAGTTTGGTCCGGTGTCTGTACGAATATGATGTACTACTACATTTTTTTACTCTATTTGTGATTCAACAACATCAGAACGTCAGAGACGACAGGAGGAGAATCTCAACGTTGATAGGCTTTCATGACACAGCGTCACACAAATTTCTCACTCCAGTTGAAATACTTCAATTCCTGCGAATAGGCGAGCCTGTTCGCGTCGCGTCATTCGCGTCGCCCCGTCGCAAATTTGCGTCTATTCGCTTCTTTGCATTGACTTTGTATGTAATCGCACCGCACGAATAGTTTGCTTCACTCTTGGTGTGAACACGCCATAAGGTAACGAAAACACAATGACTCTTATTTTCTTATTAATATTATATTCCATTTCTGCCGATAGATCCCTCTAAATGTTACACACTGTTCCTTTAAAATGGCAGAACATTTAAATGTAGAATACGTCTCATTACGTTATATTCTCTTAAGACTAGACCACACTGTCGACCATCATACCAAATGTGAAGTTCCTAAGTTCAATAGTTTCCGAATTCTGCTCTGGAAACGAAAGTGTGACATACGAATGGACGTAAAGACGGACGTAAGGACGGACGTAAGGACAGACACGACTACGTTGTCGTGGCGGTATAAAAATGACAACTACAAAACTCAAAACTGACCCAAATATGAATTTGGAGTCCTAGCCAGAGTAAAATAAGCTCAGTCAAAATGTACACTGCAATAAACACAAGTTATCATCAATATTCAAATCAAGTCCTCCTTTGAAGAAAAAGCCTGTACAGAGAATTCAAATGTTGGTCTGCTGGTTGGGGATGATAGCTTTCAAGTGAGTTTCCGATTGAGCCAAAGACGAATGAGGAGCAGACGAGATGTGGGACGTCTGAAGGCTCTTACTGCGCCCTCCTGAAGAGGTTCCCTGTATCCTATAAAGAACTGCTGCTGAGATAACTAGCTTTAGAAAAAACAAAACAAAAACATGAAGCCCTTCACTTCTGAGTGACTCAGATTTCAAAGGCAAGTTCACACAAAGCATGTTCAGAACGGCTTATTTGAACGGGGAGTTTGTTAGGAGAGTTTTATATAACGTCACAGTTGCATCTTATCGCTGTGAATTATGGATTTGAGCACGCTCCAAAGACTTCCTGGACTAATACCAGCATGAAAACAGTCTGGATATCACACAGGGGACGCAGATCAGTGACCTCCCTGACCTCATCTGTCACCTGGAGATGCAGAGGCGACGCGCTGAAGGATGGCGAACGTCACGCCATCTGCTCTGCTGAACCTCGTGTGTGTGATGTCTGCATGTGTATCTGGATTTACTTGTGCATGTGCTTTTTTGAATGTATGTTTATGTCTGAATGTCGCCTTATGTTCGCGGCTGTGTGTCCTCGTGCAAATCTGTAAAAATCGGTGTATATATATATTTATATGTGCCAGCTCATCCTCCCATCCTGAGACACCTGTCAGGCCTGCTGTGTCACAGAGAGGTGGGCAGCGAGCCCAGACAATCTCTGCTTAACACAAACACACACATTATTATACATTCAAGGACTTTCATTTACTGAATTTAACAGCATTTAGTTCCCAAATGTGCAATCTAGCTCTGTCAAAATGGGAAAATTTATAATCTTACTATTCTTATGAGGACTTAAAGCGGCAGCAGGCAGAATGTTTTTGGCAAAAAATTCCATAATAACCTTTCAGCATATTGTAGTTCAAGTGTTCTGAGAGACTTCTGCACCTCCTCATAGCTCTGTTTTCAGGCTTTAAAAAATCTAGCCCGTGACAGGAGACTTTGGCCAATCACAGGTCATTTCAGAGAGAGAGAGCGTTCCTATGCTGCTTTAAGATCCTCATAAACCCAGAAACAAACACGCGGTAGCACCCTGAGCTGCCTCTTCCACTCTGCGTCCCTGGCTGAATCTACAAAGGTCTCGACCTTTTAGAAATGCCAACTGTTCCAACTCATCTCTCCAAACTCCACATCTCTTTCCAACTCCACCTGTGAGCTCCGTCCGACACCCCCCTCCCCCCTCCTCTCTGCCCACCTGTCCTCCCCAAAGGAGGCGCCGATCACCCTGCCACGTGTCCCGTGGTGGCTGAACCATCTGTCCTGCTCCTCCCGGGACACGGCCCCAGACGTGGACGCGCTTGCACCCCGAACCCCCGTTTTTCTGACCCCGAGGTCCGGGGTAGAGGTTGACGGTGGGCCAAACAAGTGAGTTGGACGAGGAGAAGTCATCGGTGTTAGTGCTGCCAGACGCCACTGATAAAGACGCGGACGACATCTCTCGGTTGGGGGGTTGTGTGTCGGTTGGAAGACGGACGACGCGCAGTCACGACTAGAGTGGTCTAAGCCAGCACCTGCTGCTGGGCTACCTTCTTTAAACACTACAGCATGAAGGGGAGGCAACCAATGGGAGGTAGGGGAGTGGATGAGAGAGAAAATGAGGAAGGAGTCCAGGCTGAGCAGAAAGGGAGAGGTGATAGGGTGACACAGTGAGTAGAAAGAGGAAAAAGACTGAGAGGCGAGGAGGGGCGTCTGTGTGAACTCTTAAACCCGATTTAATATCAGTCTAGGCAGGAGAACGTATCCCCTTCACAGGCTGAGAGGTGGTACATACAGCATCTTATTCTTCTTAATCCCTTTGACAGGATGTTGGTTTTTACTAATTCTGCTCCGTCTGGATCAAATGCGACCAAAAACAAATACGCAGTTAATTAAAACGACGTCCACGGGGGTGTTCTTAATCCGAGTCAGAGACACCCCCCCGTAATATTTTATTTAAGATCCAAATTCAATTTCCTGCACAAAAACAAACCCAGAAAATGATCATTATTATTATAATTATGTATGCAGCGGCAGCAAATGAGAGGAGATCAACATCAGATGACCTCAATCACTGAAAGATCTCCACCGTGGCTCTCTGATGGAAAGACAGGAGATGAAATGAATACGCATTCAGCCATTACAAGTTAACATTAGGGGCTGCATGATTCTGAAAACAAAAATCTAATTTGTGATTATTTTGACTGATATTGCCATGGCGATATGATTTGGGATATGAGAGGGAATAATATTTTTTTATTATACATTTTTGATGTGTAGACCAGGACATGCATCATCACAATATTTAATTTAAAATGGTATTTTGACACATATTTCACTTTTAACGAATATTGGGATTTGAACATTGCAGTAGGCCATATTTGCGATTTCAACAATCGTGTGCAGCCCTGGTTAACGACGACACCTGAGGCCGTTACGCAAATCTTTTCCCAACAAAATGCTCTCTCTCAACAACCGTATAATATATATATTGACATTATCAACTCTGGTTATTTTCAGGTTGAGAAAATTAGACCTTTGGTATCTGACACACTTTCTGAAACCACAAGATAAGGTCAAATAAGTTGAGGTCACAACCAAATTGAAATTACCTTTTAGCATACACACCATAACATATACAGTATTAAAGAAATTAGATTTGTATAACATCACATTAAAGGCCTTTACACACCGGGGGCGTGACAAATAAACAACATGAAAATGTGAAACACCCGTCTGCGAATATTATACGTCTAGGGCTTTTATTGTGAAAGGTAAAAACGGAAGGAGTGGATCTGGTCTGAGCTGCCTTCGTCAAAAGGTTGAAAGGAGTAATACAGTTTGCCGTCTTGGTTCGGACTACAGAGCCTCCGTGTTGTTGTTGTTTCATTAATATAGGCACAACTCAACCATGGATGTATTAAGAGAACTGGATACAGCACTGGAGGCGGGGAAACGTTTATTCCTATGAAAGTTTCCTTTAACTAAAGGATGCAACACCTACCAACGTGTAGGTTTCCTGTACAAAGGAACGTATGTCTATATCCGTTCAGGAACATTAATGACTAAACGATGTCTCTCATAGGTCTCAACACTCGAGAGTGTCTGGTTTGTGAGCCGTGGGTGGACAGCATGTCAGAGGCTGCCGAGGCTGATACGTATCCGTGGGGTCACACTCCCCACTGGGAGGATAAGACGAGCTTATAGCACCTTCACCGGCAAACCGCCACGCTGTCATGTGGATACAGTGTGATGCAGCTCCAGTACAACATGTTGTTTTCCTTCTTTAAATCCCCGAGCCGGTAACATGAGAGTGGGAGCTGTAAAGCACATGTGGGTGTTTTGCATATGGCTTGGCACAGGAGACTGGTAGCCTTTTTCAGCTGCTGTTTTGATGCTCAGTGACCTTGTTAATGGCCAGAGAAAACCAAACAACACATATGGCGAAACACTAGTCTTTTTTTAAAATGTTTTTGCTTCTCAAAGCTACGGCAACATATGTTATAAAATATATGGAGCAAATTATTTGGCCCTTGCAGATGTAAACTGCTGTTCTCGCCCCGGCTATACTTTATTAGTTCTTCAATGTTTTTTTCTGCCAGCTAGTATGAAATGCCGTATATAATTATGTTTTTACTGTACTATAACCTGTTGTCATTTACAGACTTGACACCAGTGACAGTGGCTTGTTTCTACAAACAAACATGGCTATTGTTAGTACTCACAGCTTGGGGTGTAACGATTCAATTTACTACATTGATGTATAGCTTTATATTCCTACGATCCAACTACATCGACAGGTACTCGGCAAGTTGTCCTTCACGGGAGACGTTTATTGATATAAATTTGAAACGCAAAAATCCATTGTATCGATACTAAGGATTTGCATCTTGTATTTAAGGACGACAAGCGTTATATGAAAGTGTTTTTTAGCACTTTTATTAGTAAAGAGTTGTTAAACGTTACTCCGGTTCACTCTCCAGACACGTGCCAGCTTGCCAGCTCTGCCCTCTGCAGCGTGAGCACGCATCCATGGCGTGCATGCAGACGAATGGCGCATTGGACTCCTCGCTCTCTCACCCGGTAGCGGCGTGGAGGGAGTCGGGCGGGCACCGGTCTTTCAGGCGCTATCAACCCACTTGAGGAGGGCGGCTTCACCCACAGGTGCTTTCCCCGTGCGCTGTCGTTTCAGGCCTCCCTCCAAAGCCACTCCCCCCAAAATGATCATAAAGGACGTAATCAATCAACATGGCTATTAGAACTCACAGCTGAAGACTACGGTGAATTATTCCACTCAGACTATACTCCAAAATGTGAAGCTCTATGTGAGATTTACCATGACCAAAACAAACCAAAAGTTGTCTGACTGTCCCTACATAACTCCTCTTTTATAAAGTCATGTCTCCCTCTTCCATTCGTCAAGTTTCCCCGCCGTTTAGCCTTCAGTCTCAGCTCCGCACAACTTAGTGATCAAAGCGTCAGACCGAAGCGAAGACCCCCGTCTGCCTCCACGCTTGATCAGGCACTCGGCGTCGAGGGCGGGGCGGCTGAGCCGAGTCAGACGCTGGAGTTTGTCGATCTATCTGCATCTGAGCACAAAGACGGCTCCGTCTGGGGGGTTGGAGGTCTTCTGTATCTCACTCTTGTTTCACCCACGCATGACGCACTCCAAGTCTAGATTCACTTATCCTCATCTCCCCCGTTCTCTCTTTTTTCCCGCGCCCCGTCTATCTCTATTTGATTCTCTCTGCTTGATTGGATTTGGAAAGTTCTCGCTGAAACCCCCACCGGCTGAGACAAAAAGCAAAGAGACAATCCGCGATAGATACGCAAACACACACAGGAAAACATCCCATCTAAAGACACAAAAACACACACTAACAAAAAATCAAAAAGCCTAAAAACACGCACGGTGGCTTCAAACACAGAGGAAAGGAATTAGTGGGCGTCTCAAAGATTTGTATTCCTCCCAGAGCTTCGATAGGCAACGCTCCCCGTAAAAGCTCTCTGACAGCAGGTTATCATGCAAATGAGCCGGCTGTTTTTTGACGGTGTCTTTTTCAGGTAAACAAACTCACATTGGCAGACAGCTGAGACGTCAGGGTCGCCACCTTCTCCTGAGAGGCGTCCAGCTCCCGGCGCAGCTTTCTGATTTGCTGTTTCAGGTGAAGAAAGCAAAAGAGGTAAAGTTAACGCTTCCTGAAGAACGTAAAAGAGAAGAAGGACTCCCGTGTTGATAACTTTTGATGTGAAAACTGTGCAGTTACATGTGTGAATAAGACACTGGGGTAAAAAAGTGTGAACACAAAGTGTGGGGGGGATTACCGTGGAATTTTGGACTGTTTGGCCCTTGATTGAAAAGAGAAGAGTAACAAAAATTAACACTATGTTGCACGCCTCCATCAAACAGCATGTTAGTGATGTGGCTGCAGAGGAAAGGGGTTAGCACAGGCAGCCACAGCACGGGGTTTCTCATGGTTACACTTTGAGCAGCGAAGCACAGAGATAGAGGTAAGTAATCCTGACATGGGTCAAGTAGCATTTGCATTTATACACCTGATATTGTTTCTTATATAATGAGTGCCAGATGTGTCAGTTTACCAAAGTGGACAACACAAGTACAAGAAAGTATGGACAATCACAAGAAAGGATTTGGTTTCTTTCACATTTCCAAATTACTCTCAATATCAGAAGTTAGAGACATTGACAAGTTTTTACATTTTAGACAGTTTTGACATTTTAGATTTAGATTTTTACTTAAAAATGCCAATCAATTCCTTTTCATGACTTCTTTTGATTGCCGTTTCTCATCCTCAGTGCCGACAATGCTTAGCCAAGTTGCCGTTGTGCCAACATAACAACAAACAAGTAAGTGGTGATAAATCAAGTCATGTGTAGGTCACCTGTCTCAGGATCTGAAAGTAGAAAAATATCAAAATGTGAGTCAGTTTTGAAGGAAAAAATAACCACAATTGGGTCAATGTATGTAGTTAGGGATGCACCGATACTGATGTTGGATATCAGCTCAAAGAGCTGGATTGGGTATGTATGGGGCTGATCTATTCAATTCAATTTGATGTTTATTTACTATATATAGGGCTGTCATAGGTTGTAGCAGTTTCAAAGCTAAGTGAGTGAAGATCCTGGCATCATATGAAACTATAAAACCTAAGGAATCGGTACCAATCATGTCATACTAGCTTGTCGTGAAGGTACCCACGAGTCTCCCCTTTACAGACATGCCCACTTTATGATAATCACATGCAGTTTGGGGCAAGTCATAGTCAAGTCAGCACACTGACACACTGACAGCTGTTGTTGCCTGTTGGGCTGCAGTTTGCCATGTTATGATTTGAGCATATTGTTTTATGCTAAATGCAGTACCTGTGAGGGTTTCTGGACAATATCTGTTATTGTTTTGTGTTGGTAATTGATTTCTAATAATAAATATATACATACATTTGCATAAAGCAGTATATTTGCCCACTCCCATGTTGATAAGAGTATTAAATACTTGACAAATCTCCCTTTAAGTTATACTTTGAACAGAAAAACTGTGTGATTAACTATGGACAATCATGCGATTAATTGCGACAGCCCTACTTACGAATAAAAGCATACAGCTTATTAATTAAACACTGGTATCGAATCGGTACTCTGTATCAGCCGACACCCAAATCCAAGGTATCGGTATCGGTGCATCCCTAACTGTAGTCCATCATTGTCAGTCTGTACTGCGTGAGCTGTCCTCAAATGCTAAACTCCACCCATCTGGCAGGATTAAAACAAACACCGCAGCAGTATTTGCCGTTACGGTTTGATCTGAACTTGGAAGTTAAAGCTCTAATGAGCAGAACAGAGACTCTAACAGATAATCAGGAAATCAAAGAAGAATCAGTGATAAACTGAACAGGATGGTTGAACAAAAACAAAAACAGAGCCAAAGGGCAGAGCATGCATTACATATGTATAGTGTCAGATTTTATAATGAGTAAATGATATAAGCTATGTAGCACAGTACGGCTGATGAAGAGGAAATTAATGCTAAAGATTTACTGATGCAATAAAGCAATGCAACATGGTGTTAAACTGCTTTATTGTAGAACTTGATACCATTTTATCCACTATGTATCATCCATAACAGGCCAAATTTAGATGAGCAAATATCACTGTTTGTGCTTTGATTAACATAGACAGACTCTGATATATAGATGCAGTGCAACAGAAAGACACGCAAACGTAAAGACGTACAAATGCAAATCACCCGTGTCACTTCCCAGAATAAAAATGTAAACTAAACAGGATAAACTCCTTTTTTATCTTCCTCCGCACTTATTAACCCCCGCCAAGTATCTGCAGAGCTGCTCAGCGGCCAACAGTGCAGCACTTCACAGCTTTAAGGTTGTAAATGTCTTTAACTGTCTGAATGTGAAGCGGGAAGGTGCTAAAGAGAAAGCAGACATGCAGCCAGACGGAGTATTATCCATCCTTACCTCTGAGTGTGCTTTCTCCTCCGTCTGCAAGGAAGAAGCATAAAAAAAGATCATTGGCTCTGTGTATTGTGTTCAATCAAGCATCTTATACATGCATTTTAATGTCAATGAAGAGGAATTATGATCACCACATAGCCGAAGAGGATAAATAAAATTAGATTAAAATAACAGAAAATATCGCTATCGCCATCGTTCATCCAGGCCTTTCCTCTGCAACTTGCAATTGGAAACAGGCGGAGGTGGGTGGTAATCGATTCTTCCCCCCGAAAACAAATCTGTTGCCTCACTGAACATGAAGACTGGAACGCTGCCTGTGGTATTAGAAACCCAACACTTGCCCAGAGTCTTATCTGCCAAAGTTAGCAAGCATGCAGCGATGGGAAGTTATTTATTTTTTTTGGTTCTACAGAAACAGAAGATAGAAATACTGGAAGAGAGTGTATGATGTGAGATGCGATGCTACACTGCATCACCGGGAAGAGCTGGAAGGCTTTGATTTAACTGTCCCATTTAAATAATCTATATTTAAACAGTCAATGTTTAAAATTACAATCTTGCTGTCCTCTTAGCTCACTGAGTCTCAAAACAATGAGTCGACACTTTAAAGAGGACCTATTGGGCTTGATTTCAGGTTCATACTTGTATTTTGGGTTTCTACTAGATCAATGTTTACATGCTTTAATGTTCAAAATACACTTTACTTTCCTCATACCGGCTGTGTTGTAGCACCTCTTTTCACCCTCGGTCTGAAACGCTCTGTTTAGGCTCCTCCCCCCTTCTTAAAAGCCCAGCCTGCTCTGATTGGTCAGCTGGCCCACTCTGTTGTGATTGGTCAACTGAACCAAACCCTTCGGACTCCACTCCAACTCCGCTCTAACTAACTTTGTTTGAGGGTGTGCCAAACTAGCTGTTAGGCAAATGTGTTATTTGGTGACATCACCACGTTACGGAAGAAAAGTAAGGACTTCAATCGAGGTGTTCCAGGCAGTTTCTGTGGGGGGGAGTAACTCCCTTTGGCCTGGACTTTGGGCTTTGTTACTTTGCAGATCTTTTTACATGCACAAAAACTATATACCACAGTAAAGGAAAGGGAAAAAAGCACAAAGGTCCTCTTTAAGGATTTCGGGGTGCTGTTGGGTACTACAACAAGGAAGTGCAGCTTTAAAACCTGCATTAACTGATTTTTTTGGCTACTTAGGGGCAGCGAAACAAGCTGTAAAAAGTTGCATATGTATTTACACAGTTAGCAGACACAAAGCAACATATTTGGAGTTGTGTTTCTGGCCACCTGGTAAATAACAGTCTGATATTTACTTTCCTTTAAGCTCTGTTTTGGTCTCCATTTAATTTAATTTAATAAATTTTTTTAGCTGCTAAACGCTCCACTATGTTCACTGGCTAGCCAAAATCTTAGCCGTTTGGTGCTTAGCAGGTAATGAACAGTTTATCAGACCTTTTTCCACTGAAAACAGCTGTCTGTAAACAACACCGATGAGAGCGGTGTGACTCAACCAAAAACCAAAACACAAAGCACAAAGAGGCTAAAAGTGGAACTGCCAAGTTGGGTTGTAATTCTTAGTGCATATGCCACTACGAAGTCACTACGACATTGCTAATATAAAAACAGTGATTGGAGCAGCTTCACTAGTTTTAGATATACGGCACGTGGCTGTAACTTACCGCAGAGTACAGTGAAGACGTGCTGGAGACCAGAGACAATGAAGAGCCGTGAACTGTAAGCAAATATGGAGAGTAATGAGTGACAAACTGGTTTAAAGAAACTAATACAAAATGTATATGTCATTATCAATTGCTTTCTTATTTATCCTTGATTACAAAGAGGACTCAGTATTACTTGATAGCTAGTTGTGAACAGTTATACTAGAAAAAACAACATGATTTGGCCGTTAAAAAGCCGACCTCTATATGGATGCAATCACAGCCTCTTACATCACCCACAAAAAGATCAGAACAGAGCGAGCCGAGTCAGTCACAGCGTGAACAAACACAGCGAGAGCTCATTAAATCTGGTATTAAAGCTCCTGATGACTGACGGGACTTTACTTTGCTCAATGTGCTCCTTAAATGAGTTCTAATGGCGTCTTAGTAGGGAGGTCATTTAAAGTTTAAGAGCGTGTGTGTCCTTACCTTCGTCAGTGCTGTCCCTGAAGGAGCCGGAGCGGCTGATGCCCCGCGGGCGGTCCTCCAGGGAGGTCGCGCTGCCACCCAGTGGGTGACCCTCTACGTACAGTTCGAAGGAGTCCTGGGCGGGGATGCTGTTGGAGCGGCTCATGCTGCTGCTGCCTGGCGGCAGGTTGTACTGGCTGATGTTAGTGGGGCTCACTGCACGGAGGACAAAAGAAAAAAAGTTATATTTTCCCCCCTGTTACAGTTTTCAGTGATAATAATAAACACATATACAGCTGGATATGATCTAATCATGTTGCAATGTGCATACAGTTCAGTGTCATACAGCTTGTTTCCAAGGCAATGTGTTCCACTTCAGATACAGTATTTTCATACATTTTAGAAACATAGGACAATTTAAACTTGAGAGCTCTATGAAGATGGTTAAAGAGGACCTATCATGCCAAAGTCCAGGCCAAAGGGAGTTACTCTCCCCTGAACTGCTTGAAACGCCTCGCTTGAAGTCCCGCCTTTTTCTTCTGTAACGTGGTGATGTCACCGAGTAACACATTTTGCCTATAGCGGTTAGTTCGGCACGCCCTCGAACAAAAGACGGAGCGGAGTCCAAGGAGTTTGGTTTGGTTGAGCAATCACAACAGACTGGGGCCAGCTGACCAATCAGAGCAGACTGGGCTTTTCGAGTGAGGGCGGGGGCGGAGCTAAAACAGAGTGTTTCAGACAGAGGGTGAAAAGAGGTGCTGCAGCACAGCCGGTATGAGAACAGTGAAGCGTTTTTTGAACATTAAAGTATATAAACATGTTCTAGTAGAAACCAAAAATACAAGTATGAAGCTGAAAATGAGCATAATAGGTCCTCTTTAAAACAATTTATTACATGGCTGTGTTGAATACTCGATTCTGATTGGTCAATCACGGCGTTCTGCGGTCTGTAATTGCTCTATAACACACCGTTGCTATGTATAACAGACCGTTGCTATGGGTGCAGCTCTGATGTCGGACTCTGGCGGACCGTTTTTGTGTCAAAATATTGATTTCTTAAGTAGCTGTGTAATAAGCGAGATAATGTACAGTCTATATTCTGCCTACTGAAGCTTTAACATAAAATCATCAGACATTCACTGCCTACGGACATGCTATAACTCAGCTATCTATTAGAGTTTATCCTCTACAGACTTACGCAGGTTGGAGTAGTGGTATTTTCCAGTGGTGGTGCAGGAGGCTCCGGGGGGAGACAGTGGGGACTGGCTGCCTGTGTCCTGAAGCCCCCCTGTTGAATGGGACCTCAACCACTCCTTCCCTTCCTCGTGAGACGCCTGCCGCGAGGACGGAGGGTACCTGAAAACCCACAAAGACACAGTGAGCTCCAGGCAAACACAGAGATATGTGGAAGTCCAAGAAGTGAAGTTGTGTGTTGGTGAAAGTGAGTGCAGAGCTACATAATAGAAGCATGTGAGCAGATGGCAAAAAAAAAAAAAAGCATGCAGCCACACACACACACACACACAGATGCTCACATGCATGCACACACATATACTGTATACACACACTGCTTCGGCTCAAAGCTGCCAACGCACTGACGCTGCCGTTCATCTCTTCTCTTCCCCCCAGCTCCAAAGTGGCTCAGCAACAGAAGGCCCCCTTATCGCAGGGCATGACAATCGGCCATATTTAATCCTCCGAGGATGATAATTGAGTTTGCGCTCATTCCTTTTCAACGCCGTCTTCCTTTCCAACGCCCCCCATTACTACACTTGTCACATCCTGACCCGGCTCCAGTCCCCACCACGCCTGTGTTTCGCATTCTTCCCACCAGGGATTGGGGTGTTGAATGGTGTGACACAGCAGCATTCGTAACAGACTGAAATATCCAAGGGGTCAGCGTTTGACTCGGTATACTTTGTGCACCAACATGCTTATTTACATGACTAAAAGGGGGCAATTACTAGTCTAAGCTCCGCTTGTAGGAAATCTAAAAATGCTGATTTAAGATGTGAACAAATGACCGTCACTGTGGAGAAAACCCTGCAGTCAGTACTCAACATCCCATCCAACAGGCATAATGTGTACTATGAGATCAGATGCTTTTAAGGCCCAGTAAAGAGCATCATCACCATCGAAATGAAAGAACGGTTTTGAAACCAGCATGCCCCGTCCGACCCCTCTGCAGCAGTGTTGTATAATTGGCAAGAGGGCTTGTTCCCTGCAGAGGTTGTGCCACTGTGATGAATGGGTTATGGTATTTCTGTCTGAGTCTCTTTAGTCCCAGCTAAAATCAAAGTATCCATTCTACTTCTTCTTCTCCCCCCCTTGGCTAGTGGCACAGCAAATGTTATCAGGAGGTTTTAGGCCATTTTAGGGAGCTGAGGAAGAACTGCTCTGTCATGGCGGCGGTGTTTTGCCGCATTTCTGAGCAATGAGAATCGGATGAGGATGCACACAGAGAAGCAGACATGCAAACGTTCCTGTCCTGATCATCATGACGCAGCGTTTTTACACTGCATCAGATTTGTTTTCGCCTCACTTAATGAGAGTTATAATCTCATGCGTAATTTGGGACTTCATTGAGGGTTTGGGAAGACACCTCAATTAAGTCAAAAACTATTACTTGGTACGTAAGGTGACCGAAGCGTATTGGAAAATATAAGAGAACAGCAATCTCTCTGCTAGTTTAATTTGTGCAGAAATGTGTTCCTGCAGCGTGAAGGTTGCACGAGATAATCAATAGATCTGTGGTTCCCAACCCTTTTTGTCAATTGCACACCCACATCCACCGTTTATCTATTACGTTAAGATATCTATAACGGTTTATCTATTATGTTAAGATATCTATTACTGTTTATCTATTACGTTAAGCTATCTATAACGGTTTATCTATTACGTTAAGATATCTATAACTGTTTATCTATTACGTTAAGATATCTATAACTGTTTATCTATTATGTTAAGATATCTATAACTGTTTATCTATTACGTTAAGATATCTATAACTGTTTATCTATTATGTTAAGATATCTATAACTGTTTATCTATTACGTTAAGATATCTATAACTGTTTATCTATTACGTTAAGATATCTATAACGGTTTATCTATTACGTTAAGATATCTATAACTGTTTATCTATTACGTTAAGATATCTATAACGGTTTATCTATTATGTTAAGATATCTATAACTGTTTATCTATTATGTTAAGATATCTATAACTGTTTATCTATTACGTTAAGATATCTATAACTGTTTATCTATTATGTTAAGATATCTATAACTGTTTATCTATTATGTTAAGATATCTATAACGGTTTATCTATTACGTTAAGATATCTATAACGGTTTATCTATTATGTTAAGATATCTATAACTGTTTATCTATTATGTTAAGATATCTATAACGGTTTATCTATTACGTTAAGATATCTATAACGGTTTATCTATTACGTTAAGATATCTATAACTGTTTATCTATTACGTTAAGATATCTATAACTGTTTATCTATTACGTTAAGATATCTATAACGGTTTATCTATTACGTTAAGATATCTATAACTGTTTATCTATTACGTTAAGATATCTATAACGGTTTATCTATTATGTTAAGATATCTATAACTGTTTATCTATTATGTTAAGATATCTATAACGGTTTATCTATTACGTTTAGATATCTATAACGGTTTATCTATTACGTTTAGATATCTATAACGGTTTATCTATTACGTTAAGACCTTAATATACTCGAGCAACTGAAATACTCCTTGAGGAACAGGCAACTCAGGTTGGGAATCGCTGCTATAGATGACGCCACAGCATGCCACATGTATAACAGAACATGGAAAGTTACACTTCATAGATTGAAGAATGATTATTTTCATGCAAATGTATACTAATAATGTATATGAGTGAGTGAGTGAATAAAAGAAGAACAGCTGAGAATGGGATCTGTCTGCAGATGTGTTGTACCTCAGTCCCTTTTTGGGAAGCGTGTTTCTGTCAAGAGGCATGCTGTTAAAACACAGAGGATGAGTGAATTAGATGAACACCAAGAAAACATTTGTTTTTGTGATACATGAGAAAAAAAGTCACTTTTTTTTTTTTTACGTTTGACAAACACAAAGACAATGGAGAAAACAATTACTGATGCATCACAGAAAAAGACAACAAATATAAAACACAGGCCGTTTTAAATATGAATCAATTGTTTCATTTTTGAGACATACAGCTAAACTAGTAAGGGAACTTATTATTCTTTGTTATGAGATGTATAGCATGCACAGTATGTGGACAAAACAATGATCTGAAATGATCTGAATTATTGTGGGACTTTTTCTAGCATGGCTTTAATGATGATCCCATAAACACTAAGATTGGTACCTGGTCAATGCAATAGACTACGCTAGAAATAACACCAAAACCATGCCAGAAAAATGAATGCTGGATAGGTGAGTTTCTTCTTCTTGTTCTACTTGTATTACTGAGGTTCCTCTGCATTGTGTGTCTATGTCTTAAGGTAGGGAGATACACTCTTTGTCTCTGTTCTCAAATGAAACAATGAATACGATTCAGCCCAATCGTATTCCCTGTTACTCACCCCTCAGACAGGGTGGACTTGACACTGCCGGTTCGCGTAACCTTGGGCCCGTGGTGGCCCAGCGGCAAATCAATGGACTCAGAGCTGGTGTGCAGACTGGTCATGCTTTGGCAGCTCAGTGTGTCCTTGCTGCCAGCGGACGAGCTACAGGCAGGCCAGGGCCGAGCGTTGGAGGGCAGGGAGAGGCCAGAGGCCGGGCTGGAGGCCGGGGAGTCGGTGCACAGGTCTGGCGTTTTACCGTACAGCGGGCTGCTGCCGCCGCTCAGGCCGCCAGCGCTGCCCAGGCTCCCCGTGCCAGAGGAGGGCGAGTCCAGGCTGGCCTGCCTCGCCAGCGTGCCGTGGGGGCTGCCCAGTATTGAGGGGCACTTGCCAGAGTCGGGAGTGCCCGGAGAGCTGGCCTTGCTGCTGGCTTTGGTGCCAAACAATCTGGGGGGCAGAGAGGTGGGTGCAGTCATTCAGAAATGCCCAAAGGACAAGTGAGGAGCATCTGCAAGATCCATACTGGAAAATGAAGAACTGTGGTGCTTTGAGAAAGTGGATTACATTGATGTTATCTAATGGATATTACATATAAAACTGTATCACTGTATTGGTCACACGAATCAAGAAACTATAACTGTTTATCCATTACTTTAAGCTATCTATAAAACATTGTATTAATTACTTTACTCCAACGCATCAAGTAACAGCTACTAAATCATCCCCACAACTTTAGTGTAACTTTAAACTGCAGATAAAGTACTGAGCAACACATTCATCCCTCGCAGCGAACTCCACTTCCACTAATTTACATCGACACATCTGCTTTGATAGCTTTGCCCGTCTCAACCCTGTGACTTTAAAGAACCTAATCTGTTAGGGCCACTCAACTCCTGTTTTGCCTCCCACATATGCTACGACAGCCTGCTGCTACTCATATTGCGCCTGTCCCAGCCTGTCATCGCAATCACATGAAATATATAGGTGACGCTCTTCTTGAGAGAGAAAAAAAAAGAAGCTTGAAGACATGCAGATGAAACGGGTCGGCTTGACAGATCGGATGGGACGGATGTTTGGACACGGCTGCAGAACGCACGCTTCTAATGACTCAGGGATTTGGCGTGCCGAGAAACTCCTGTCTCCTGTCTGTTCTGATCAAGACTGCTGAGCTGGATTTGCCTGACCCGAATGAAGAGCCATCGCCCCCTTCATCTTCGGGGTAAAGATATGTTTCATCTGCAGTGGCTTATCACCGACACCAGGGAACGATCCGTGGCACCCTTGGCTGTGCAGCCGAGTAAACTCGCCCAATCAATCTCTCCATTAAGGCGCTGAAATATGATTTATTAAGTGTCTTCTATTCGTTTTGCACTTCCAAACGCATCTAAATATGCTAGAGGTGACATGGTGAGCCATGGTGAGACTTCACCACCACAGATGACGTCTTCAATAAATGCCCCAATCTGTTACATGAGTCTGGGGAGCAGTCTGCATCAGGAAATCGCTGAGCACCACAAACAGTTCATCATAATGAATGAAAACAACCTTAAACTCTGAAATAGATCGAGTCAGAATCATCAGTACTGTAAGACTTGTAATGCATTTAAAGGCATGCTTTTTCTCTTCGTCTCTGAAACGCTTTGCCAATATTGTAGCTCGCTAGATCTCAAATGTGCAAATCAGCAAGATGTGTAACTTTAGCTCACTACTAGTGTTCGCCTCCAGTCTTTACTTTGTTATGCCTCCAGCTAACACCGTGACGTGATCATGACGTCGGCTATGAAAGGGTCTATAGCTAATAATCATGGGACTGTAAAAGTAGCATGTGATGATATGCTTGATTCACGTAGAAACACATGGCGAGGCACAAAGACGGAACAGAAGCTGTCGGCGTGTTTTGTGTGTCTGACCTGCGGAACGTAGGAGAAGCGATATCGGGGTACTTGGAGCCCGGCTGCCTGAGGCCTGACTGGCCTGTTGAGCTGGAGGTGGGGCTGGACTTGGGGGAGGTGGACAGTCCCGCTGTGGTGTCCTGGTCTGACACTGCCACTTTCTCCTTGTCCGTCTGGTTGATGGTGATGGGACTGGAGCGGTCCGAGCGGTCCGAGCACGCCTTTCCGTCCCGGCGTTTGGCACCGGCTTGCGTCGCCGCCCCTCCGACCGACTTGCCGCTGACGTTGGAGTCGATGCTGCTGGAGCTGGAGCGGTGCCCGCTGCGCCCTGCCGCCACCCCGCTGGAGGACTTGGCCGGTCTGGGCAGAGAGCGGTACTGCAGGGTCACTTTGGAGCTGCTGCAGCTGAGGAGAACGCCGTCATCCTGGGGCTGTGAGCCATCCAGGCTGGTTTTACGCGGGCCGCCGATGCCCGCGCCTTTGCCGAGGGCGGCTGAGGATTTGGGCGCCTTGCCCAGGGTGGCTGAGCCGCTGGCGAGCGTTGCACCGCTGGAGGTGATTAGGGTACCACTGGCACCCGGGATCTTCTTGTATCCAAAAGTAGCAGTGGTGGGTGGGCGTCCGATGCCAGAAGGAGGCTTCTTACCTTCGTCTCCGCTGCTCTTCCCAGCATCTGAGGGTGAGCGCTGGATGGCAGCTGAGCTCTTGGAAGGCGCCTTGCCCTTCTCCGAGGCCTTAGCATCATCAGTTTTGCCTGTCAATTTGCATAAAGACTTATTAGCACGAATCCAAAAACATTAGCCTCAGCAGATTCTTGGCCCTGTGCTTTTTTTTTTATCACCTGTGGGGCCACAGAGCAGGAAAAGCCAAGTTAGTGTACATTTTGGCCAACAGCCAGGAGCGTGTTTATCACAGCTCAGCTGCATTGAATAGCAATACTTATCTGCAACAAAGCTGCTGAACCTGCTGAGTGGACTGGAAGTTTAAAAGCAGCTGCACAGTCTCCAAGCACAGGTATCAGCGGGGAAAAAACATCTTCACATAGAGGCAACAAATATGCTGCAACTCAAAACTCCAAAATCAATGAGCCTCAGTCACGAACCGTTCTTAAGAAGACATTTCTTCTTAAAACCCACTTACAAAGATTACATTCACCAATGTCTTCTTATACTGAAGAGCACACTTATGCACATATGAGTACTGACATGGTCATGCAAACGACTCCTACCTGGTGATTTGTGGGCAGGAGAGGTTCCCTTGGTCCTGGGTGGCGTGATGCCCACCTGGGCCGTCATGCCCCTCCTCCACGAGCCCGTCTGGGACATCTGGGCCAGCGCGGCCGCCTTCTGATTGGCGTCCTCGTACTGGCCCTGGGCTTGAGAGGAAGAGGAGGAGGACGAGGAAGTCTTCCAGCGGGAGGAGCCGCTGCCGGGGTCCATGCTCGCGTCCAGCTCCTCCTCCACCTTCTTCAGGTCCTCGGCTCCGGCCCAGCTGCTGCTCACCTCCTGCTGTGCATGCTTGGACCTGCTTCCTTTCTGGGACTGAGGGAAAGCACATAAAGATTTTAATAGATGGTTGAGTAAAATAATGAAACTGTGGTGCCTAAAACCTCGAATGTTGTAGTGTCCTTAAACGCACCAGTAGGGGAATTTTAAAAATAGTACCTGCTCACTACTACGGTACGAAGTCATGACATTTTGTATTGCAATTTTTTAAGTTATTTTCTTGGCATATTTAAAGGAGCAGCGATGAGGTTGCAGATCGCAACCATCTTTGATTTCTCCTGTGTGCAAACCGTGTAAGAAAACTACGGTGGATGATGCGAAAACGTGAAAACGCAAATGGCCCTATCTAGATTCAGGGTTCGGTTTGTCCGTTCTGGGCTATTGTAGAAACATGGAGACCGGGTCTGTGAAGAGGACCTGCTCCATATGTAGCATAGACTGTATATAAGAAGTGGACGTAGTCACTGTGACGTCACCCATTGGTTTGTGGACTGCTGTTTTGAAGACTCAAGTTTAGCATATTGGCGCAAAGTGACACAAGAGGGTAGAGCTAATTACAACCGAACGCTGAATAAGAATTAGGCGACCAAAAAAGGCTACAATTAACTTTCATGAAGTGAAAATAACAGACAACTCCCCGAGGCGACAATGCCGTGATAGCGACCTGTCAATCCCAAGGTAGCCACGCCCTAAAAGCATCCCCTGCTTTATGGTCTATTTGACTCTAAATGGGACCATAATTTACTAAATGAACATCATGCTGTATTGAAGAAGACTTGAAACTAGAGATTGAGACCATAAACTCATGTTTACAATGTTTACTGAGGTAATAAATCAGGTGAGAAGTAGACTCATGTTCTCATAGACTTCTATACAATCAGACTTCTTTTTGCAACCAGAGGAGTCGCCCCCTGCTGGCTGTTAGAAAGAATGCAAGTTTAAGGCACTTCAGCATTAGCTTCACTTTTCAGACCCCGGAGTTGCCCGCTAGTATGTTGATATAAACGGTTCATTCTAAGGTAACAAAAACACAACGATTCTTATTTTTAGGTGATTATACATTAAGAAAACATAGTTATTAAAGGTACAGTGCGTAGGATTTGGTGGCATCTAGTTGTGTGGTTGCAGATTGCCACCAACTGAGTACCCCTTCGGTCAAGGACTCATCCTAAGATAACGAAAACGATTCTTAGTTTCAGGTGATTATACACTAATAAAAACATAGTTATGAATATTATATTCCATATAATAGTCTAAAGCACAAACCGCCGGTATGATCCTTTAAGAGAAGTTATATAAACACATACAGTCACTACAGCGAGATATAAGTCCCTGCACAAACAGAGCAGCGGGGTGTGTGTCTGTGTGTGTGTGTGTGTGTGTGAAGTCGTAGCTATCTTTGGATTCACCCGTGTCCAGATCTCCTCTTTTGGGACACATGCAAACACACCCACACACACCCACACACACACACACAGCAGCGATAACTAGCCTACCTTGACAGATGGCCAGTCTCCCTAGCAACACCAGAGTCTCTTAAGAGCCCAGTCTGTTGAGTATTTCATGAGGGGCCAAAGATACTTGGCAGAACACAAGCAAAAGCCTGTGAGGAGAGCTGAGCGGTGGCCTTCAGTTCACAGTTAAATCCCTCAGCTGTGATTTCAGAACTCACACACACACACTCACATACACACAGACTGGCCGCGGTTTCATGCTAAACCAGCATGCTTGTAACTCGGCATTTGATGAAGACATTTAGTCAGATCTGGCAATTCAATCTTTTTTTTTTTAAGCACAAAATTAGACTCATTTTCTATCAGTTAGAATGCTTTGTAAACTTTCCCCTGTCATGTTTTGTGTTAAGGTGGAACTGCAGCAAGTTAGTACTGCACTTTCATAAAGTTGAGGGACTCACAAGAGACTAGGTTAAAAAAAGAATGATCATTAACCAAAGTATCAGAGAAATTAAAATGTTGACGTGATGATGGCGCTAGAGGAAAGGTCAAGGGGAAGTGGTTAGCGCTTGCGTTCTTACCTGCGCTCCCTTGCTTTTACGGGATGATGAGCTGACGGCGGTGTAGGCGGGTGTGTTCAGATCATCGGTGCTGATGTTGTCCAGCGTGTCGCTCAGGCCGCTGCTCACCGAGCTGCTGTCGTCCCAACTACAGGAGGAGAGAAGGAAGAGTAGAGGTCAGTTGAGTTCTCATTTGGAGCCTCGTGGTTTATGTTCAACAGGCGTAGCAGCGGTGATTCTAACAGGAGTAGTTTCATCTGACCTTACACAGCAGTGCTTCACTAACAAGCATACACTCCCTCTGCCATCTTCACCTTCTAATTAAAACTTCTAAATGTCACCGACTGAAGGATTTGCAGAATAAAAAAGAGCCGGAATGAAGTATAATTTTCTCACCAGCTAGGCTAGAAGACTTCTAGATCATTTGCCCAATTTGTCTCTTCAAAACAGCTGCGCTCCTTTTTAGGGCCACATTGACTTGTGGGTATTTGAGTTCTATCTTCTTTTCTCATTAACTCTGAGTGTGTGGAGGAATAAAAGGATCTTCACCGGCACCGGCACTATTTAGCTGTCGAAGGCTGACAGACACCGAGAGAGAGCGCCCTAAACGAGGAGCGTATGGATCCAACAGCCATCACTTCAACACACGCTCCGTTTAATTACAACAGGATTAAAACTCCTGCAGTATGTTGCGCTAATCTGTAGAGTCATTTTTCAGCTATCAGACGCAACGAATCAATAATAATAGATTCTTCTCTTTCATTCATTTCTCTCTCGCATGCATCCACAAAATGACAGCCAGCACTGCAGCTGTGACGGCTCACATGTACAGTGATAGACACACAGATACTTACACTGCATGTGTGTGTTTGCATTTATATGCATGTGCAAAATCTGACCAAACGTCCTTAAGAGTTTAACCCCTTAACTATCCGACCATGTCATGCCAGCTTGTTGGGAAGGAGGCTAAGTAACGCTATGAAGTTATGCTGAATTTTGGCGAGGAAAAACCGGCATGGCTTTTTTCGACTCTTGTGAATCAAATGAGACCAACTGTATAAAATGACCTGTGGTGACCTCTAGGATAATCACAGCCTCATGAAACCTTACAGCCACAAACTAGAGACCTAGAGCATTCAGAGGATGGATGGATCAGACTAGAGACCTAGAGCATTCAGAGGATGGATGGATCAAACTAGAGACCTAGAGCATTCAGAGGATGATGGATCAGACTAGAGACCTAGAGCATTCAGAGGATGGATGGATCAAACTAGAGACCTAGAACATTCAGAGGATGGATGGATCAGACTAGAGACCTAGAGCATTCAGAGGATGGATGGATCAGACTAGAGACCTAGAGCATTCAGAGGATGGACGGATCAGACTAGAGACCTAGAGCATTCAGAGGATGGATGGATCAAACTAGAGACCTAGAGCATTCAGAGGATGGATGGATCAGACTAGAGACCTAGAGCATTCAGAGGATGGATGGATCAGACTAGAGACCTAGAGCATTCAGAGGATGGATGGATCAGACTAGAGACCACTTTCACTTTTCACAATTTATTTTAATTAATCAATTGGTTCATTATTTAATCTTCAGGCTCCCAGCTTTCTGGTGATGTACACCACTTCTACTGTTGACTATTTATCTACTCCTGAACATCCCCGGTCGATCCCTCTAAGACACGGGGTGGAATGATAAGTGGTTCATTTATATGTGGAAGGAAAGATGAATGAGCAGAGCAGCAGACAGAGAGAGAGAGAGAGATGACAATCAATGCTAACAAAATGACTGTTAACACAACGGCATCGCAGTGAAAGAGCAAACAACTTCCTTCAGTAACAGATCCTTTCATCTGATGTGAGTTTTCAGTCTCAAACACACACCCAGCCGTTTTAAAATGAGTCTTTTAAAAATATAAAAATTCTGAAACAACTTCCAGAAGCTAATTACACTTTATTTCTCAACCAGTCAATTTCAGTCTCGCCATCTATAATTCATCGCGGACGAGGATGAGACCCGAAGGAAGGCTGAAAATGAGAGAATAATGACTCATTCTTTAAAAGGCTTCACAAAGAGAGGAGGGAGGGGGAGATGTGGGCGAGCTG
The DNA here is from genome assembly GCF_043250625.1 of Sebastes fasciatus. Taxonomy (NCBI): domain Eukaryota; kingdom Metazoa; phylum Chordata; class Actinopteri; order Perciformes; family Sebastidae; genus Sebastes; species Sebastes fasciatus. Next base: position 4,140,543 of record NC_133817.1, on the reverse strand, counting down.
GAGATGTGTGCAGCGGATGAACGGGGGAGATAATGACGTTATTGATTTTCTAAAGTTTGAAGAAAATCAATAAGAGTCGTTATGCTTAAAAACACAGATGCCTTTAATTAGCATAATTTTATTAAATGGAGTGTTAATAGACAAACAAATAAAAACATCTTAACATAAAACAAATCATAAATGTTAAACAGGCTGTTTCTGTTGCTAGAGTCTGCATGCAAAAATGAATAGACGTCTATATTGACCTGACACCTGTAATGAATATAGTGCAGAGCAGACACCTTGCAACCCAGTTGTCCACTGGTGCAGTGTGAAATTGATTTGCTCTTATGACAGATTCAGAATGAGCAGCATTTATCTTCACGGACAAAAATCTGACCGGGTCCATGACTCATACAGCGGAGTAAAAAAGTACAACTGCAGGCTTTGTTTTAGGGTGGAATATTATAGCTGCATAGACCCTTTTTTGTGTCGACGTCATGATTACGTCACGGTGTCAGCTGGAGGCAAAACAAAGGAAAGACTGGAGGCTAACTAACACTAGCAGTGGGTTAAAGTTACACATCGAAAATTTCATCTTGCTGTGTTGTTGGGTGCCAGAATCCAGATATCACATACATTTGACTTAACAAACTGTGAGTCGAGGCTCTAGCGAGCTACAACATCAGCGAAACGTGACAGGGATGGAGAGAAAATGTTGCTCATATTAAGCCAATTTAGTCAATGGCTCACGGCTGCGGTTATCAGAAGGCTAAACTATTCTCTCCATCTCTGAAAAGCTTCGCCGACTCTCTTTTTGACTTACTGCCAGCGTTAATTAACATGTTCAGAGAATTATTCTGCCTCCACTTAAAGCTCTAACCACAAAATACGTCGAAAAGGGCTCTATATAATGCGTAAAAACATAAAGCCATCTCTGTGTTCAAGATTGTGTCGTCACGTGGTTGAAAAAAGTTCCGAAAAGAAGAAACCATGCAAAAGAAAACAGGGAATGGGCCTTTGTGTTATTGAACATCATAACCAATTTCTTATTTTGCCATCCTTAATCTGTCATTTTGAGATATCATTTTCCTTCGATTCAAAGCCATTATTGGAAAAGCGCTTCAGAGATGGATGCTTTAAAGTCATACGAAAAATAAATGGCACCCTCGCTGTCAGTCAGAGCTTTACCGTCTCGTAGCTTTACTGTAGTTCTTTAATAAAAAAGGGGCTGAGCACTGTGAGCGGAGCTCCGATATCAAACACAAGTCAAACCGAGTATTTGAGTAAGTGTTTCCGCACACATCAGACTTTTGCAAACAAAGCCTGTGCAAATCGATGGCTTTGAAAGATGCCTGGCTTGTTTCCCTTTCATCATTTCCTCTCATCTGCACTTAAGCCTGTCTTTGCTGATACCGTGGCTTTGTTTGTTTTGAGTTGAGGGCAGCTGACTGCTTTTGACTTGTTCCAGGAAGGCAACAGCAAGTTGAGGAACACATCTGAGCGTCGAGGTTAAAGAGAACTTTTAACTATTATGAGTTTGTGCTTTTTCCCTCTCTTTTAGTGTGCTATAAAGTATTTCGTGCATGTAAAAGGTCTGCAAAGTTACGAAGCCCAAAGTCCACGACAAAGGGAGTTACTCTCCTCCACAGAAACACGGCTCCTGAACTGCCTTAAACGCCTTGATTAAAGTCTTTCGTAACGTGGTGATGTCACCAAGTAACACATTTGCATAATACCTGCCTAACGGCTAGTTTGGCATGCCCTCAAACAAAGCTAAAGTTAGAGCGGAGCTGGAGCGGAGTCCGAAGAGTTTGGTTTGGTTGACCAATCACAACAGAGTGGGCCAGCTGACCAATCAGAGCAGACTGGGCTTTTTTGGAGGGGGGAGGAGCTCAAACAGAGCGTTTCAGACAGAGGGTGAAAAGAGTTGATTCAGCACAGCCGGTATGAGAAAAATAAAGCTTTTTTTTTTACATTAAAGCATGTAAACATGTTCTAGTAGAAACCCCAAATACAAGTATGCACCTAAAAATAAGCATAATAGGTCCTCTTTAAATGTGCAATTGTTTCTGGACCGGGTCTTTAAAGGTCCCATATCGTGCTAATTTTCAGGTTCATACTTGTATTTTGTGTTTCTACTAGAACATGTTTACATTCTGTGATGTTAAAAAACCCTTTATGTTCGTCATACTGTCTGCCTGAATATACCTGTATTTACCCTCTGTCTGAAACGCTCCGTTTTAGTACATTTCAATGGAATTGCAACAGAATTGCGTTGCTAGGCAACAGTTTAGGTCCATGTTTACTTCCTGTCAGCTGATGCCATTCACATACACTGCAACAGGAAATAAACTGGGACACATTTAGAATGTTGATGATTAAAACTTTGAAATGGTCTAAATATTGTAGATTTGTGACATCACAAATGGACAGAAATCCTGACGGCTGGTTTCAAAAGCTCAGTTTCTGAATACAGGCTGTCTGTATTCCTCTGCGGATTAAGCGTTTCAATACTTAGTATTTATATAGAAGTTAAACCTCCTTTATAATATAAAAGCCATAATAAAATCTCACTTTTTTACAATGTGGGACCTTTAAGTTTTGGCGGTGACAGCGGCCGCTGGGTCATCTTGACAGCCTGATTTAAAGTTACCCCCTCTGCTCAGCTTGACAGCGACGGAGGAGTTGCAGTGCACTCTGCAGCTTCCTCAGAGACCAGCCTTCAGTGCGTGACAGACAACCGGGGCAGACGGAGCCAAATTTAATGCACCCACAAAACGAAGCAGTCCAAAGTGACTTGGCTGAACTCCAAATACACGGGTTTAGCCCGCAGACATACAGAAAGTCCCGTCTCTATGTGTAAAAAGAAATATTAGATCTGAGAGCATATAAGCATTAAATTCTGTGAGAGAAACATGCTTTAAAGATGGAGATTAGGGGAGATCACAGACACAGATGGTCTTTTGCAAGTGCTGATTGCTACTTATGCCTAATTGCACATCTGAAATATCATTCGAGCTTCTTTTTAAAGTGAGAAAAAAGGTTTCCACATCGCTATTAATTTCCTCCAAACGGAGACAAATTGGACTCGATAACATGAAGTGTCGCACGTTCACTTGGGTAATAGAAAAGGGGGGAATGGTGAAACAGCGGTGAGAGGACGGTTAGTCTATCATCATAACACGCCAGGCGGAGGCAGAGGCAGATGGCTGTGAAGAAGCTCATTGACTTCCAGTTCTTATCTAAACATGTCTTCTCCCCTGGCTGCAGCATATCGCTCTCTTTCCTCCTAGGGGTGGTCTCTCTCTAATACAATATTGAAAATCTGCTTTCTGGAGAATTAGCCTGAACTGTGGGTATAATATGATTCTAACTATGTCTTCTTAATTAACATAATGAGTCACAGTGAATAGCTCTCCAAGTCATAATCGCAAAGTAAAGATGCCCTTTAGCTTTTGCATTCTCTTCTGTAAATGTAATTCTTTAGAGAAAATTTGTGTTAATTAACACCAATGGGTTAGTGTAATGGAACACAATGAATGGAAATGCAAACAATGGACATAGCTACAAAGCCAGAGGGCAAAATACATGTACATGACTGGCTGTGTACACTGATGCTCTCTTCCCAAAACAACTATTGAGGTGCTATTGAGAACTACAGGAGCTTGACGTTTTCTATCTTTGGTTTTGTTTCTTATCATGACATTGTTGTCCTCTTAAATTGCCTTTCACACGCATGAGGGATTCACAGGAAACGACGCAGCAGCACGCTATCCAGCATCACTCTCCTTCAGAGCCACAGGTTACTGCTCATGTAATTCGCCAGGTTTCCTACCGCTGTTAGTTCATATTAAAGGCAGGGTTGACGATGTTCTCCAGTCTACACTATTTCTTATATTGGTTGAAATGGTCTTTACACCCCGACAGCGATCCGTTACTGATGAGCTCTGAAAAAGGACCGGAAAACAGCCGTCATCTGTAGCTGCTGTAATCCTGTAAAAACGTCTACCAATCACTGCCTCGCGGTCCGCTTGGAAAGAACCAATCAGATGCCTCCCTGCCTCCCTGCTCGTACTCTTGGCGTGCACCAGCCTGAACTGAAAGCGCGTCGCTGCCGCAGGTTTCCTGGAGAATGGAAGAGAAACTCAGCCCTGCAGTAGCACTGCCGCGGTTACTTGTCATGAGGTAGCGTTGTTGAGTTGAAGTCCTCTCTCCGCTCTGTGAAGTAGTTACGATGCAGCAGGGCTCGTGCATATGTGTGTGGGGGGGCGTTGCATTGGACCCTATCTTTGAGTGCTCAACCTGCTTTTATTGTGAAGCATTCACGGGATATATGTGATGTATTTTCTCACAGGGGTTAGTTAGCGCTGACCGCAGTTGTTAATTCAAAATGTGCCTACAAAACAAGACGGCATTTGTTTTAGGTGTTTTGTTTGACAGTGGATCAAATATTGCAGAGAGTAATGGAACAAGAAGCAGCAGCCACGGTGAGCAGTCATGGTGCGTTCACACCGAGACCGAAGTGAACTTTTAGCGTGGCGTGATCGCATACAAAGTCAAAGCAAAGAGGTGAATAGTCAGTGTTGAGATTCTCCTCCTGTCGTCACTGTCGTCACTGACCTTCAATCAGAAATGGAGGAAAACAAATATTGCAGCTGTCTGTGGTCACCCAGAGCTACGATAGTACATCACATCTGTGTATGTGTATAAACCACAGACTGTCTATGGTAGAAACAACAACGTCGCTGCCGTGTTTATGCCTAGATGACTTTATCTTGAGTGTTGACGCAGCAGCTGCATAGCCCGGCACTGATCGATCCAAACTCCATTCAGAAAACAAGCATTTTACAAGTTGTTTGATTGTCGTCTTTCAGAAAGACCTGACAAAGCATGAATTCAGACTTTTTTACAAATCTGCCTTATTATGTTGTTATTTTGGCATCCCTTTTTGATCCGTCTATAGCAAATAAATCACAGCATGTGGCTTTGCTAGATACGAAAATGTATAAAATCTTCAGATTGAGAAAAGATGTCACATCAGGACAGTTGTGTGAAAAGTCTCAAGATGCCAGTGATGTAGAAGGTAGATTATAAAAACATTAAACAACAAACCCTTTTCCAAAGTATAGGGAGCACCATTAAACTCCAATCTAGAGAAGGGTCAGAAAATGATTTCTGAACGCCAGATACCTCCGTACAAAGTGAGGTAATCGTTGAGTCATCGATATTGATCGGCGTCCCGAATTAACCCTGCAGATCGGGCGGGGAAAAGCTTCATTATTGCACCCCTCAGTGTCCGAGCTGCTCCAGTGGAGCCGCTCAGTGAATAGATGACTGTGTTTGTCTGTGTGAATGGGAAGCTCTGTGGATTTTCCATAGATAAAGAGGGTTGATATAAAAACAAGAACAACAAAAGTAAACTGCGCTCCTCCTCCAGAGAGAGAGCCGGGCAACGGGCTGAATATTTAATCAGCCGACTCCCTGGATCAGCTCCAGCTGCTCTGACGGAGCAGAGCTGTGGCTAACCAAGCTCCCCCCCCCACTCAGACCTGCACACGTCACCACAGGAGGAGGCGGGGGGGGGGTTGCATCCTCAAAAATGGCACAGCTGAACTCAACAACCCGACAGCGAAAGGGGGTGGGCGCCGGACTTCTGTGTCATAACTTCTTCAATTAACGATGAGCAACGACGTACAGAGCAGAACGCTTGAGAGGCGGACGCTGTGGAGAACGCTGCCTTCCTTCCTTCCTTCTCTCCCACTTTCAGAAAGTGAGGCGGTGAAACGGGCAGATGGCGATGGCGCTGAACAAGTCATAGTCTCCCCCCTCAAAATCCATCTGAAAACACACACTGTGTTTCCCTTGTGATGGTTCTGTTCATTAGGCAAACACAACTGTGATGCATTACGATGGCCTACATAGTGCGACCTTTAGTGTAAAGCAGTGTGGAACTGTATGATAACTAGTGCTATAAAAAGGTATGACCTGATTTTCAAAACCCAGGAACTGTTGGGGGAAAGAGTGAAACTAAAGGATGGAAACGGGCGTCTCTACATGTTTGTATTCCTTCCGCAGATTCCATTGCAAGTGCTTGATTTCTGCCCGCTGCGTTGCGGCATGGAGCTGCTCCCATGCTATGCCGGGGCTCCACTCAGCCATGCAAACATTATCTCATGCAATATTCAATACACTTGGTCTTGTTGTTTCTTCCAATGCGACCCAGAGGACAAAAAAATGCTATTAGCAGCGTGAACAAAGGATAACATCGGTGATTACGCTAAATCATGGAGATTGATGAGGATTTGATGGAGGGGGGTTGTTAAATATTTCGGAGGGAATAGTGTTGAAGGAAGTGAAGATGGGACGTCCACAGATGGGAGACTGCAACACACACTCAGAGGACCTCTTACATAACAGAACACAGAAGAAGAAACGCTCACATGTCATGGCGTTTGAAGACACTGGGACCAGTTTGGATTCATGAATGGCTGCTGTCTCACACTTAATGGAGAATATGGACCATTATTATAATTCTTTTATTTATTTTTCTCTTCTAGACTGTTTACTTTGTTTTTATTTAAATATATATTATATTTATTTATTATATTTTAAACTAATAACCAATGAAGGAAGAGAAATGTGATAATAGTAATAATAATAATCCTGATCTTAGTCAAACAATATTACTTAAAAAAATAAGCCAGCCACCTTGACAATAAAAAATAAATTAAAAAAATAATAAAAATATGTATCATCATTATAATCTAAATCCTAACTCCAATTTTGCTATTTTTTAGCTTCAGTTAAAGGAACAATTCATGAAACTTTTTGCTGAAAAATCCTGTGGCTAAATTGGAAAATATACAAGATGAATAATCAGGAAAGACAGTTCTCACCTGACAGCGATTAAAAGTAAAAAAAAACGCCTCGTGAATAAAAGTCCTACCTCCTCGTCCTTTGATGAGGAAATCAGACGGTTCAAAGGAACAACTCTTTGTCAAAGAGAGGCTTTCTCTGCTGCTCGATTGATGGTAAATGTGAGGCTGAACGAGTGTGCTGATCATTTTTAAATGAACAAATAAGCTTTATCAGATATTAACTCTGAACTGAAGCCCATACAGAGGTCTAATGAAAGCCAAATAGCTTCGTTGTGTTTGTAATCGTGAGACTGAAAACCTTTTCATTAGCAACTCATCATCGTCATTCTGTCTCAAGGACTTCTTTACCTGTTTATTGGACACTTTGTGATGTTCATACTGTAGGAACTGAAGTCTGCTAAAGTGTATTCACTTTCTGTAGGTCTTAGGATATCATACAGTGACTAAGATTTCTTTAGTCGATTAGTCATTTTTTATGCTTTTTTCATGCTGAGTGACTAATTTTCAAGAAACAGGCTCAGTTTTAAAGCTACAGTGAAGGTACCGACATCATATGAAACTAGAAAAACCTAAGAAATCCATTGGTACCAGCCATGTCATAACTTGAGGCTTAATAACGCTCCAAACTTACGCTAAATTTTGTCGAGGAAAAAACGGCATGATCATTTTCAAAGGGGTCCCTTGACCTCTGACCTCCAGATATGTGAATGTAAATGGGTTCTATGGGTACCCACGAGTCTCCCCTTTACAGACATGCCCACTTTATGATAATCACATGCAGTTTGGGGCAAGTCATAGTCAAGTCAGCACACTGACACACTGACAGCTGTTGTTGCCTGTTGGGCTGCAGTTTGACATGTTATGATTTGAGCATATTGTTTTATGTTAAATGCAGTACCTGTGAGGGTTTCTGGACAATATCTGTCATTGTTTTGTGTTGGTAATTGACTTCCAATAATAAATATAGGATTAGAGGATTAAATACTTGATAAATCTCCCTTTAAGGTGCATTTTGAACAGATAAAAAATGTGCGATTAATTGTGATTAAATATTTTAAGAGCGTTAGTCAACTAAGAATTTCTTTGGTCGAATACAGCCCTAATTTTGACAAACATCACCACCAGATGATCAGAAAATACAACAACAAAAAAGTCCAAAAATACGTAAAAGGCATCGAATAAATCAGATGAAGGCCTAAAATCAAAACTTTAGTGTCACGATGTGTCATTGTGTTTCCTGGATGCTTCCTTTAGGTATGATAATTAATCACTAACTGTACAGCTAGAGTGCTCAGAGTAGAAAAAGCAACAACAAAGACGTCCTTTTCCAACCACCATGACTCTAACTATCTTGTGTCACACACAAACTTTGAGATGTATTTCCTCTCTCCCACACAGGGAGACATAGAGCAAGGCTCTGTAATGTAAATGGAAAGCACTCCCTCATTTGCCTGTACCATAGTCTGAGTTTATGTGCCTGAGCTCTCGCAATTAAACGTGAAAAAACACCAAGACATCCTTCAAATGACTTCTTCTGCTGCCAAAAGCTGGCTCACTTTCTCCCCGAAGTCTGACTCAACTCACACGAAACAAAGAAGCATCAATCAGCTGTTTACAGGTTGTGTGTGTTAGAATAGTTTCTAGCTCCGCTGTCAACTCACCTCTCTAGTGGGATGCTGTTTCCCTACCGCGCCCACTACCACGGGAGGCAGAACCCCACCTGACGGAGAAGCTGAGAAGCTGCGAGACGACCGGGAGTCCAGAGAGGAAATGGGAATGAGAGACAAAGGAAGACTACCTCTTCTCTTCCACTTTCACCCTGTGATGCTGCTGCTGCCTGCTGGCTCCCCTCCTCCTCCTCCTCCTCCTCCTCCTCCTCCTCCTCCTCCTCATCTCTCTTCACCTCCCTTCCCCTCCCCTCCCCACCAGGATGGGCCTGTCAGCCCTCGGAGAGGCAATCAGACGTGTCGTCAGCAGCGGGCTACCGAGGGTTAATTAAAGCAGGATGACAACGCAGAACAGAGCCAAATCAAGGAGCTGGATGAGAGCCGACTGTGCCTCTGACTGGAAGTGATCTCATGCATAATACGTGAGGAAAAAGTCCGTCCATACAGCCTGGGACATTATTCATGACTCTCTCAGCGCCGTAATGGCGGGCGAGAAGAAGAAGATGATGCTGGAGTTCATTCGTCTTTATTTATACAAGAAAGACCAACCATCAGTGTCTTTCACAATCACAGAGCTGCCCGGTATCACGTCTTTATTTGCTGAAGTCTGGTGTCAGAGGGCAACCAGGAGAGACAGAAATATCCTCCAAGAGATCACAAACAGTATGAGCCATCCTTCTTTTGGATTTTCTGGTCACTGCTCATGCTAACCGCCAAATTCTTCTTTTTATTACAATCAAACGTTTGTCTCTGATGCCGGAAGTGATACAGATTGAATCACTACTGTGAAAAGTGTTTTTTGGTTATTAAGATGTTGTGTCACAGGATGAAAAAACAGACTTAATAGGTTTGTGGAATTCAATTCAGCTCGGCACAACTCAATTAAAGAAGAGGAACAGAGTGACCTTGGGAAGGACGCTTCTGGTGTGAGAGCGTCTGTTGCCAAGCAGTGACAGACAGCAGGACGTCATCGCTGCCTTGGCTGGGGCTGGTTCAAAACTTCCCTGCTGCAATGCAGTCAAAAGACGACAAACTAAATCTTTAGCCGCTCAGAAGCGAAGGGGTTTCCAGCGAGCTGATGCAACCCGGCAGGGGTTTGTTCAAGTGTGTGGCAAAGTGCCGGCGAGTGAGTGTGCAAACAAACAAACAAACAGCCCACAGAAGTGCTCGCTAACCCACCGCCGGCACGACCGCCGACCTCCTTCGGCCTGAAAGGAGACACACTCACCGACCTCAGTACAAACAAATACACCGTACTGTGCTCAACATATGTGCATGTTCTTGAATAATTTAAAGGTCCATTATTATATAAATCATTCTGTAGCTTCCCAGTGGTGTTCCTTATGTATTCAAATCCAAACATTCAAATTTTGGTCAAAGAACATAAGTTTTAGTGCCAAAATGTGCCTTCTAAATATGTTTCCTGCATGATGACGCTGCTGCATATACAGTATACACTCACCGGCCACTTTATTAGGCACACCTGTTCAATTGCTTGTTAACACAAATAGCTAATCAGCCAATCACATGGCAGCAACTCAATGCATTTAGGCATCTAGACGTGGTGAAGACGACTTGCTGAAGTTCAAACCGAGCATCAGAATGGGGAAGAAAGGGGATTTAAGTGACTTTGAACGTGGCATGGTTGTTGGTGCCAGACGGGCTGGTCTGAGTATTTAAAAAACTGATCTACTGGGATTTTCACGCACAACCATCTCTAGGGTTTACAGAGAATGAGAACATATCCAGTGAGCGGAAGTTGTGTGGACGGAAATGCCTTGTTGATGTCAGAGGTCAGAGGAGAATGGGCAGAGTGGTTGGAGATGATAGAAAGGCAACAGTAACTCAAATAACCACTCGTTACAACCAAGGTATGCAGAATACCATCTCTGAACGCACAACACGTCCAACCTTGAAGCAGATGGGCTACAGCAGCAGAAGACCACCCGGTACTAGCAAGGTGTACCTAATAAAGTGGCCGGTGAGTGTATATATACAGCCTTATAGTCAGTGTGTTAACGCTACATACTGTAGCTGTGGACGCCACGTTAGTTCGCATCCGAAAGTCACAAAATAACACAAACAAACTAACCGCATCATGATATCTTGATATGTGATTTTATCGCGATACGATTCCAAAGAAAGATGATAACTAAAAATATTGAATTATCGCTCGGCCCTATTCGGTCGGACAAAACAAGCAATTTGAACACGCCGTCATCAAGAGTTCTGGTAAGACGCTACGGGCAAAACTGTCCACCGCCAAACCTCGCACCATCTCCTGTTCTGGCACAGGGAAGCCTTTATCTTTGCAGGATCATGGCATTACAACTTGACAGACAGCGGCAGGCAGCACAGTGGCAGCTCTCCCAAGCCCCTCAGCTGAGACTCCAATCCCACCACCAGCGATCTTGGTGAGTGTCCAGAATCAGTGATGAGCAGCCGACAGCCGACTGAGTCTCTGTGGGAAACGGACTTGACAGAGTTGCCACAGCGACTGTACGTCTGTCCTGACACTTGAAGCTTGACGCCTAAAACAAAAAAGATCTATCAAGACCTCTTTTGGATCTTTTAGTGTCGTTCAACTGATCAAAACCAGACACAGAAACAACAACAGCGTCGTAAATGTCCGACTGCCTTAATTACACCATAACACTCGCCGTTTAACGAGATTACATTTTCATAATCCACAACAGAGTCCGGCTCCATGGCGCTAAAGTGAATTAACAACGACGGGAGCTTTGTCGATTCTTATCTTCACAAACTCATTAGGTCTGTCACATGATGAATGGAGTCATATCCTCGGAAACTTTCAACAAAAATGAATCGGAGTGGCTGCAGCAGAAGGCCCCCATTGCCTACTTATCCCAAAATCTATCTTGCATTAGCACTATATACAGACAAATCGTTCATGGACCCCATTATCTACAGCCACATTAGGGTACTGCAGTATATTCTAACCCTCTGAGACCCACAATAGACCAGTTTTTGTCCTGTTTAGGTGGTCTTTAGGGGGAGATAGCAGGTCAGCAGTGAATGCTCTAGGTCTCTAGTCTGATCCACCCATCCTCTGAATGCTCTAGGTCTCTAGTTTGATCCATCCATCCTCTGAATGCTCAAAGTCTCTAGTTTGATCCATCCATCCTCTGAATGCTCTAGGTCTCTAGTTTGATCCATCCATCCTCTGAATGCTCTAGGTCTCTAGTCTGATCCATCCATCCTCTGAATGCTCTAGGTCTCTAGTTTGATCCATCCATCCTCTGAATGCTCTAGGTCTCTAGTCTGATCCATCCATCCTCTGAATGCTCTAGGTCTCTAGTTTGATCCATCCATCCTCTGAATGCTCTAGGTCTCTAGTTTGATCCATCCATCCTCTGAATGCTCTAGGTCTCTAGTTTGATCCATCCATCCTCTGAATGCTCTAGGTCTCTAGTTTGTGGCTGTAAAGTTTCATGAGGCTGTGATTATCCTAGAGGTCACCACAGGTCATTTTATACAGTGAGGTCAAATTAAAAAGAAAACAAAATGCTCTCACTACAATGAAATGTCTCCTATGGGGACTAACATCATCACACATGAATACAGTTGGTCTCATTGGATCCACAAGAGTCTCAACTTTACAGTGATACCCAATTTATGTAATTTCAAGACTGTTTAGGGACCCCAGTATGCAGAAATATTCAAACATATCAGTTTAGAATAGGTGAAAATAAACGCATTTATACTGCATTCAAATAACTGCACGTTTTTTGCGCAAGACAGCATGTGATCATCACAAATTTGCCTCTGACAGACAGTAAAGTAGGTCATCTCAGAGGATTAAAGACTGTCCTAAGTCACTTCTGCTGGGTAAAACCATTCAGAAAATAGAGAATGATTTCCAACGCTCCGTTTGCTTTTCAAAATTATGAATAGAACAAGAACAAGGTGCTTTAAATGAAAGGTGAAAACTGCTGACGACACGCCGTCATTCAGGCACAAGATACCCTTAAAAATTATTTTATCACAACTTCCAAATGCATCACAAAGCAGATGATTTAACTCGAAAAAACAATTCAATCTTGTAAATGAATTTTCCGATCCAAGTAAACACCAGAGCTCAGCATCAACAGTCAAATAAGCTGCGGCTCTCTCTCCTCTGCAAACACTCGGCCTTTTAACTAGACAAACTTATTCCATTAAAAGTTTTAAAACCACCAGAGCGTTGAGGCTCGAGATGTATCGGAACCATTGCGGGTGGGTAATGGAGGGAATCGCTCTCTTTTCTAACCCGGCGCTACGTCACTGCACGGTTAAGATCACCTTTGTGTTCTCTTCTAACATTACATCACATTAACTCTAATGCAGCAAACATGTATTTACATCAAGACTGCATGGCCCGGACGGTCGTTCATGTGTGATCTCTCATGCATTATGCACTAGGGAGGGATATAAATGTCTTATTAACCTCTTATGTCACCTTAAAGGTGAGTCATCATTATAGCATCACCGTTTCCCGTAAATCACACACAGTCAGAGAGCCTGAGATCTCTGAACTGTGCTGGGCTCATATCCATGAACATGAAAGTGATGAGACACATACTGTAGATAGATAAAGAAGGTATGCAGTAAAGAGAACTGACTGTGGACGTAACGGTAGGATGTATAAACCTTCTGAGAGCTTTCTGAAGCTTCTCATTTTTCCTCTACTCTGTTAAAAAGCAAAACATGAATGGATCAGCTGACAGATGGGAGGAAAATTAGGGACTGCATGAAAATTATTAGCGGGGAGAGGAAGGTCACAAAACAGAGAGGGTTAGTTTTGTTCTCTTTTTGCTGAAGGGCAGCGGCCTCCTGGGTGAAAATCCTGACTGTGATGTTTGACCCATCTACCCCGATCTCCTCCCAACGTGGACTTTTGTGGACTGTCATTGCAAACTAGGGCTGTAGCGGGTTCACTGGCATCATATGAAACTAGAAAAACCTCAGGAATCCATTGGTACCAGCCTTGTCATACTAGCTTGTCACGAAGAAATCCAAATAACGCTCCAAACGTACACTAAATTTTGGCGAGGAAAAACTGTAATGGCCATTTTCAAAGGGGTCCCTTGACCTCTGACCTCCAGATCAGTGAATGTAAATGGGGTCTATGGGTACCCACGAGTCTCCCCTTTACAGACATGCCCACTTTATGATAATCACATGCAGTTTGGGGCAAGTCATAGTCAAGTCAGCACACTGACACACTGACAGCTGTTGTTGCCTGTTGGGCTGCAGTTTGCCATGTTATGATTGGAGCATGTTGTTTTATGCTAAATGCAGTACCTGTGAGGGTTTCTGGACAATATCTGTCATTGTTTCGTGTTGTTAATTGATTTCCAATCATAAATATATATATACATTTGCATGAAGCAGCATATTTGCCCACGCCCATGTTGATAAGAGGATTAAATACTTGACAAATCTCCCTTTAAGGTGCATTTCGCGATTAACTATTTTAATCGATTGACAGCCCTAATGGGAACTTCATTTGTAGGAGACAGGGCTGGTAAAATATGGACCAAAATGGGCATTCATCTAAGGCTGAATTCAAATCATAATGGATGCATGATTGCTAAACTGGAAGGCTCTTATTTAGCCAGTGAAACAGCGCACTGTGGACGATTTGAGGCTTGGAAGGGGAAAATATAACTTGATTCATTTGAGTACGACGGCGTTCGGTGGACTCTAAACTCCAGAAAAACAAAGTAGGGCAGGATGTCTTTTTATTTCATCACTGCCCACTCTGTAACTACTTGACTTCTCTTATTAATTCAGCGAGAACAGTCATTAATGAGGGTACCAAGCTTCCCCTGGAGGAAATTAAGAGAAATATTCAGATTAATGGCAAATAGAGAGACACAGTTGAATCAATGCCCGCGAATAAGAAACGAGAGGAAAACTTAGCTTCCAAAAAAAAACACTTTCCCTTGAGCTACTCTGAATGAATAGATGTTAATGAGTGTGTGTTTGTGTGGGCCTATATCTGTATGCGAGCACCTGCACAAGTGAGGACACACACATTTGCATGAACACACACACACACGAGCCAGACACAGCTGGGTACTCAAATCGGCGATAAAACTTCTCCCAATTACCATCACAGTTTGCTAAGTTTAGTCTGTGTGCTCTTCGTTAAGGTGACTGGAAAAAAAAAGACGGAGAGAGAGAGACAGACTGACGAGTGCCAGAAACACTTCAGAAAGCTAGAAAGCAGAAAACGCTGCACTTTCAGGTGCGACGTGAGAGGATATTTCCTTCCTAAGCGGCGCCCCTGGCAGAGATGAACCGCACAGAAACTTATATAACGACTGGCTTTGTCATTGATGGCAAAAAAAAAAAACCTTCTCCCCCAAATCTCCTCGCTGCTTACGGCAGCACCGAGGAGTCACTGCTCTGCAGAGTGACAGCCGGGATCCTGCTGCTAAGCGGCACACACAAACACACACACAGTATGCATATGGAGTCCAGGACAAGCACACAAACAAGCTCTCTTTTTGTCAAGCGTGGACAACACAACACACATTCAAACTGGTCTCCGATCCCCCAAAGCTTCAAATAACAACAACAACAAAAAAATGCAAAGCCAGCTGCCATGGTCAGACAAGAGGGTGAGCGAGGACGAGAGAGATAGGGCCACACCAGGATGCTAAAAGCGAGGCCCGGTTACTTATTCATGTCTCTGCTGAGCACGGGGGAGCCTGTCGGTGTCAAGACACTCTCCTTAGGGCGCCTCTCCTTGACAGTAAAGCCACGAGCATGCGCTCATCTATGTTGCATGACAGGAGGGTATTTTTAGAAGAGAGCCTTTTTAGCCGAGGCTGAATTCACCATTGTGTGTGTTTTTTTAAATGCACTGATCAGAAGAGAGAGCTGAGCTTTTGTTGTTCAGCTTGCTCTGGGGCAGATGGTCACTTTCAGGAATCTTTTTACTGTATTCTCAGCATAAACGAGAAACACACAATGTAACAACAAATAACTAGTATTTTTGACACTCTGTTCTGTTTGTTTGTTCTGTATCTTGTCACACTCAGTTTCATGAATACTGGTGGTGAAAGGCAGTCTCTGTTCCCATAGTGATGATAAAGGGGCCGTACACGTGCCGCGTCCTTTGCATGCTCAAATCTATTGTTACTTTTTCCTTCCAAAGTCCTTGGAAGGAGGTATTGTTTTCAACGGCATTGGTGGAGTGTAGCACAATGAACAATCCATTAGCGTTGAGCGACGCGTGACCCCGCCTCCTTCTGAGAGCAGAGAGATACGTGTGTGGATGTGTGGCGAGATTGTCCGAGGTGCGGCGGGAGCTGCAGGCCGTCCGCGGTGAGAAAGAAAAAAGCGGTAGATGACGGGATGAGAGACAACGTAGTGTAACGTCATACAAACATAATAAAGCTGCTGAATGAGAGAGGCATCCGCCGATACGTTACACGGAAACACACCGTGTTAATAACAAGCCGACCATCTCACGGTAACGCCAGCTGTGAGCTGTGATCTGTTTTTAAAGTCACGCACCTTGGCGGAGGGATGCGCTCTCCGAGTGCCATTCTAGTTGTCATTGTAGATGTGCGGCACGGCGCTCAAACGACGCCGTTGCGACGCACAAGAGTTCCCAAGCGCCTATTTTGCGTGTCATGACGGCTGCGACCCGAGATGAAAATAGTTAGTAACTGTTGGAGCGCTGCAGCGCCCACCGCATGTCATGTGACGAGGAACAACCAATCACAGCTGGCAGATATCTTTTCTTTCTTCCGTAGATGTCAGTCTACGGTAAATACAGTGGAGAAGTTAATCATTTTAGTGCAGGACCACCGAGAGCTTTATGATCTGTCCCACTCAGTATTTTACTGGCTTCACCCTTTCTGTGCGAGGACGTCACAACATCTGGTTAAAAAGGTGAGTGGGACTGACACAGAGAAATTGAGTGTAAAGCTACCGTGAGGGATTTACGGCGCTGGAAATGCATTTATCTTTGTATTGATTGTATTTAGTTTGGTCAGTGAGGCTTCCTGCTAAATTACCGCAACTTCATCATCATCGTCATCGCAGCACGCAGGATTTGGTTGCTTAATAACGGCAGGCGCGCAATCTGCAAAGCAAAAGCGGCACAGCTGGCATTTTCCACAAATGTTACATGTCCACAGGGGGGCATTTTTTATAGCGAGGGATCGCCTCGCTTCCCAGCATTAGACGATGGGTGATCGGCTGCCACTAGACACAAGGCGCCTGATTGGTTGAACGCTTTCCCTCGAGAGCTGCTGCTGCTCATCTTCTTCCTTCACAAAGATAACGCATCATTTTCTGTACAGCAGAGCATTTTTCCCAAGTAACATGGACACCCACATAGCTGATCTGAAGAAGTAGAGATCAGCAGTATCTAATAACACCACCTATAGTCACATCAAGCACATGTCTCATGTAAGGTTTAGTGCAGCAAGCATAAGCCCACACTGTTCTAGCCCCAGATGGTCTCAGTCACCTGCTGGCCGCCGGTCTCCATCTGATGAGTCATCGAGATGAATTTCCTCGGGGGGCTCTGTTGGTTTGGGATAAAGCTACCACGGGTGGCAGCCGGGGGAGTCGTTACGGACGGAGAAAAAGCGTGAAGCATAACGAGCCTCGTGGGAGAGCAGTTTATGTACACAGACCCACTCCCGCTTTCTGCCTCGCAGGAAGCCTCTCTACTGCTGCCAGTGTGCCGGGGAGGACCGGGGAGTGGAGGGACGGCTGTACCCGCCTCCAATTACTGCTTATTACTCCGAGAGGTAGAAAAGAAATGCTTAGTGATGCTAAAAGGAATCCATTGGATTCGCAAAGGAGGTTAAATAACGCTCCAAATTGACGCTAAATTTTGGTGAGGAAAAACTGTCGTGGCCATTTTCAAAGGGGTCCCTTGACCTCTGACCTCAAGATATGTGAATGTAAATGGGTTCTCTGGGTACCCACGAGTCTCCCCTTTACAGACATGCCCACTTTATGATCATCACATGCAGTTTGGGGCAAGTCATAGTCAAGTCAGCACACTGACACACTGACAGCTGTTGTTGCCTGTTGGGCTGCAGTTTGCCATGTTATGATTTGAGCATATTGTTTTATACTAAATGCAGTACCTGTGAGGGTTTCTGGACAATATCTATCATTGTTTTGTGTTGTTAATTGATTTACAATAGTAAATATATACATACATTTGCATAAAGCAGCATATTTGCCCACTCCCATGTTGATAAGAGCATTAAATACTTGACAAATCTCCCTTTAAGATACATTTTGAACAGATAAATGTGTGATTAATTTGTGATTAACTATGGACAATCATGCAATTAATTGCTCTTAAATATTTTAATTGATTGACAGCGGTACTGAAAGTTCAAGACGAGGGAACCGGATGGAAATATTAACTACAACTTCTATTAGAAAATCACTCCTGAATGTCACCAATTGAAGATAAACAGCCTATCCAATAGGACACTAACATTTTCTCTTGGATAACGGAGCCATAATAAAGCAGCACTGGAGTAGACATGCAAGACCATAAATAAAAATAAATATGACAGAGGGCAGGGGAAACTACACAACGTATATTTGCCTGTATGCTTTTCTGCTATTTGTCATTCCTAGAACGGCAGCGTGTGCATTTGAGGGAATGAAAAGTTCTTCAAAGTCAGCGAACAGATGGTTTGAACTTGGGCTTTATCCGCTACTCATTTCACTTAAAGCCGGGGGGGTTATGTGGGAAAAGAAGACGAATGCTTTGGGATGAAGAAGGAAGGGGGACCGATCACGGAAGGCAGATCCTGTCCTACGGAGGGAGCTAAAGCTGGGCTGAGGTGTGCAATCGCTTCGGAAATGAATCCCTCCCCTGAGCTTTGTCGTATGTCAGCGGGAAGTGACAGCTCAGCTTCTGACAATCACACATGTCAGAGGGAGGCAGGGGGAAGCATTAAAGCCATGTGTAGCTCTGTGTGTACGTTCATACAGGTTTGTAAGGAGGGAAATGGAAGCAAGGAAGGTTAGAGAGTTCAAATTGTGATCCAATCTGGAGTCTGTTGCCTGCAGGCATCTTACGGGGAAGCAGGCATCAATATTTCCTAATCGGCCCAGAGGCCCAGAGCGCTAACTCAGACTTTAGCTGAGAGAAGCTGCGATTCTTTTTGGATTTATGTCGAGGCAAGGTGAGGGACACTTTAGGCGTAATATTCAAATGCGGAGATGAGAACGCATGCAGGGTGATGCTGCGACGTGGCAAATGGAAGAGACAGTTCACAGTGTTCATGCTTATTCTCATCCTACACATCCTTTCGCTCTGCAAAGTCTGACGGGCAGATCAGTGTGAGACTGACGGAGGGAGGGCAGGTTAATCACACTATTCTGAACCTCCGCTCAGGTCTGGCCTGTTGTGACGCTCGCAGATATGATCGGACTCGCCCCCGGCTGACTGTTGTGACGAACATGCTCTTGAGAGCGAGCACGTACACCAGAAACAGACGGATCGTCTGGGCTGTGAAACAAGTGGATTATAAAGACCCTTTTTGTGTGTCGACGTCATGATTACGGTCACGGTGTCAGCTGGAGGCAAAACAAAGGAAAGACTGGAGGCTAACACTAGCAGTGGGCTAAAGTTACACGTTGAAAATGTCACCTTACTGTGTTATTGGGTACCAGAATCCAGATATCACAAACATCTGAGATGACAAACTGTGATTCGAGGCTCTAGCAACCCTTTCTCTCCATCTCTGAAACGCTTCGCCGATATTGTACGACTCTCTTTTTGACTGACTTTACTGAAGGATAGTTAACTATAGGCATCCAAAGATTTATACGCCCTCAATTCTGCCTCCACTTAACGCTCCGCCCACAAAATACGTCATCATGTTACCTAACAGGAAAGTGGTCTATATACAGACCGGTAGCACAGACAGATTCAGCAGGAAGCAAACCATCACCAGCACGTCTGCAAGCTGCACTTCACCCTGGTTAAATTCGCCTTACGTAACCCATGCATTGTGTCTTTAACAGCCCTTTACTAATTCAAATCATTATAACAAAAGCCAACTAATTCTTGAGAAGCATATCTGATTGCTTTTCATGCCTCCCACTCGGAGGCTGGTAACACTGCCAATCATTAAAATCTTGGCAGAAGTTGGGAGCTGGTTAAATGTCAGCGCATCAGTCGATTCCCCAGCAGCCTCTCCGAAGGCCTGTCATCACACAGTCGTAGCGTGGCAGCTTTAAATCGATAGCGCGTCTCTCTCCTTTTCGCCTCGTTTAGTCTTGGATGTCCCTGCAGTGGGGCGGTGCCCTGACCGTCGTCTCTCTCAAGGACATGAACTTATTTCATATTTTTTACTTTATGTTTGTTTTTTTATGAGCAAATCAGATGTGTTTGGTGTAAAGCAGATACTGTATGTTTGCTCCATATCATCTGTAGGCTGAAAGCTCTTCACCCGTCACCTTTTCACTACATTTCCCCTCTAATACCTCACCTTCACACCCCAGTAAGCTTCTATCTTCAACTAAAAACTCTCTATTTTTTGTAAACAAATGTATTAATTCCTATTTTTCTTATACAGTTAGTTATTAATCAATTAAATGCTTTAATTACTATTTTCATGACTCTTGTGGTCCTCCATACTGTTCGCCTTACGATTAGCTCCCTGTAGTGTCAGTGCTCTAAAGTTATTTTTAGAAAGAGCAGCAGATACTCACTAAATCCTCCTGGTTGCTTTAAATATGCAAATGATTGCATTATCTTATTAAATATGTGCTAATATGCATACATTTCCAGAGCAGATATCTGAACATTGGATAAAGCCAGGTTCAGAATTCTTGTTTCATTTTGTTGACATATTAGGGTGAAAGGTTTTTACAGAGGAAATTTTGTCTATCTCTTTATATCATTCCATAAATCACAAAATACTGTCAACAGCCATAAAAAAAAAAAAAAAATGCCATGTTTTTGGGGATAAATTGTCCTATAAACCAGGCTATGAATAATATATGAACAAACCTATGGACGGATGGAACCTGCCAAAAATAAATAAAACTAAATGAATAAATAAATAAATAAATGTCATTAAATGTAGCAAAAATAATATTAAAAATAAAGGTAGCCATTAATTAATTGATAAAATGTGACTTTTATTTGCTTCTTTATTTATTTATCTGTGTATTAATTCCCTTGTTTATTTACTTTTCTATTTAATTTTGGGTTCTGCTCCAGCCCGGCTACAACTCTGAACAGATAATGGATGGATATTTTAATTTTATTTATCGAGTCATTTATTTATTTATTTATTCATCAATTTATTTATTTATTTATTTTATCGATTTATTTATTTATTTATTAATTAATTAATTTATTCATTCATTTAGATTTATTTTGTCAGGTTCTGTCCTTCCTACAAACCTCTCTGTAGAAACCTTCAGAATATAGATAGGAGTGAAACTGGAAAATTTGGTGGACGTAAGTGCTATTGAAGTTGAGATTTCTTGCTCAGAGCCTTTAAAGATATAGATTGTAAATTTCCATACGTTTTGCAAGACACGTATGGACAAGTGAATAAAGATGAGTAAAAAATGTTAACTAATAGATCTTGCCATGAAACTTCCCCATTTGATAACTTACATGAAGACAAATATTTTTTTTGTATTACAATTTTTTTAAATTGTATGTTTAAATATTTAAATGAGACATTATCTAAATGCAAATTTAGGAGGAAACTACAGACGCAAATAGACAAAGTGTCGTAAAATAAACACCTAAATGTGTATTTTGGATGTTTTCTTTCCACTGGTTCTGAAAGAAGACATGTTATGGATGCAAAATATTTTTACTTGAGGTGTCTCCCTTTAATCGCTAATGCTTCTTCTCCTTGTATCCTTGTAGAAGTTGTTAGGTAGCGGCCTCAAGGTGACGCTTTACCTGCCGATTACATCAACTCAATTGGCTCTGAGAGGATCTTGCCTGCAGTTTCTGCTTGAGAAAGTTTTGATACGGTTTCAAACTTTCAGCGTACCCACTTTTCATTGCGCACACACATCACTGGCTGCCGAGCACAGTCTGGTGCGTTCGCCCTTGCAAACATCCACCTGGCTTAAAGAGAATGGCAAGCCACTGGAGCTTACTCAAACTCGTCGCAAGGTGCTCCGGAGATGAAACGTCAGCTAAATGTCAAAAAATCGAATGTGAAACTGTATGCAAATTTGGATATTTAACAATGTGCTTTCATGTATCCAGCGTGTCCGTGTGTGAATCTCAAAGAACCTCAATTAGACCCGGGTGAGGTTGACTCCACAACAGCGTCAAACACACATCAGCGAAGCAAGAAGCGACAGCGTGATTGACAGACTCCATCCTTACCTGTCGATGTCACCCTGCACCTCTTTGCTCCCTCTCTGGGATGCTTCTCGAGAAGAAGAAGTGGCGTCGGAGGCTCGGCCTGTGCTCCGCGTATAAAGATGGAGGCCGCCGTCTGTAAGGTATCTGTGAGAGGGGAAGTAATTAGAGGATGTAGGTGTTAAAGAAGGTGCTGCATACTTTTTTAATTAAAATAGAGCAACAGATTAATTAACCATCTGAGACCCGCGATCACGACCGATTTTACTGTCTTTTAGAATCTGTAGCAGGTTCAGTTTTAGAGCTAGAGTGAGGATAAGGATATCATATGCAACTTGAAAACCTAAGGAATCCATCGGTACCAACCAGGTAATCCTAACTTGTCGCGAAGAAGATTAAATAACGCTCCAAAGTTAAGCTAAATTTTGTCGAGGAAAAACTTTCATGGCCTTTTTCAAACGGGTCCCTTGACCTCTAACCTCAAGATATGCAAATGAAAATTTTATGGGTGAATATTTCTGCGTACTGGGGTCCCTAAACAGTCTTGGAATTACATAAATTGGGTATCACTGTAAAGCTGAGACTCTTGTGGATCCAATGAGCCCAACTGTATTCATGTGTGACGATGTTAGTCCCCATAGGAGACATTTCATTGTATTGAGACCATTTTTTGAAACGTGACCTCACTGTATAAAATGACCTGTGGTGACCTCTAGGATAATCACAGCCTCATGAAACTTTAAAGCCACAAACTAGAGACCTAGAGCATTCAGAGGATGCATGGCTTTCATAGCTAGATTGACAATAAGGGGGTTTCTGAGCAGTTTACACAACAGAAGTGCTCGCCATCTAATTGCCGAAAAATGCAATTCTTGCAAAATCTCCTCATGTCACGTCATGTTTTTGATCCCAAATCACAGCATGGCTTTTTCTATGGTGTTCCTCAAGGTCTTGGTGTCTTAATGTGGTATTTTGGAGGGATTATTGATCATTTTTATCGATTCTTGAGTGGTAAAAAATGGTTAAATTTAGCAGCAAATCTGTGTAACAAATGGTATCAACCCAAAAATTGCTGCAACAAGTTATGAGACATAATAGAGCATGGGGATGGACATCATATACTTCTATCATAATGTTCTAAGCCCTTGAGACACAGAGCAGCATCTCAAATTAATCGTCAGGGTCTGAGCTTTCAGATGATGTTCACCACTTCTATGTGACATCTACTGCTGACCTGCTATCTCCCCTAAAGACCCCCTGCACCCCCTTAAAAAAGACAAAAACTGGTCTATTGTGGGTCTCAGAGGGTTAATAAAGAGCAACAGATTAATTAAATTAAACCAGTAGAGAAAATACAGTGACTTGATGGTTACACTGACTAATGAGTTTAGGCTGTATGAGCATTTCTGCACAAAAAAAAGTGCATGTTTAAACATATATGTGTGGCAGCGAGTAAGATCCAAGGCTGCTGCCAGAAAGCTATCAGACACGGCTGATAAGACACGGGGATCATTAGCGTTCAGCTAATTAAGCTAATAATTCAGCTAATCACCCTTCCCTCCCGACATGTTGCTACATTTTCTGTTCTGACACGTCTTTAATCCTACGGATGCTTTACTCCATCACTCCTTGCTTCACAGAAACTCTTTGCAGGAAGCGCACAGATACAAAGCGGGAGTGTGTGTGTGTGTGTGTGCTCCCACTCGCCCACAGCATTTGCTGCTATTGAGTGAATGAAGGTCAGAAGCTCACACGCACGTTGTCACCGCGATGTTTGTGGAAGACTCCGACTTATCTGTTTTCATTCATTCAGCTAATCTGTCAGCGTATCCGCTGGCCTCAAGGTTCACGCTTCACTTTCAAGGCATGACAAAGCTGTGACGGCCTTGGTGGATGTCAGCCGGCTATTCGTTTTAATGTACAAAGAGAGATGGGTGAGGCCCTGGTGACTGTATGAATACACAGCTAACCATGAATCACAGTTTTTTTTCTACTAAACCCAGCAGGCACTGCGGCTTTGAATGGGAATGTATCACTTCTCCTGATGACCCTGATTCATGAAAACCTTTAAAGTCGTGATTTAGTTGGTACGAATCAGTGATTTTTCAAAGTGCACTTTGTCCGGGGGTCGGCGAAATAATTAGCTGTAAATCATAAAATTGTGCTGAGTCATTAAAAAGTACATATACATACAGATGGGGACCATTTGTGCCAACAAAACGAGTATATTGTGTCCATTAACTACCATCCATAGTTAGCTCTGGGCCAATAGAAACGCTGTCATGAATCAGTCACTTCACTCAGGGCACAACGAACCGTTCCTGCTGCTGCTTAGCTCAGCTTATTAGAGAAATATTTGAGTCAGTCCACATCATCAAGTGACGCTGAGACCAAACTAGCTAAACTGAGAAAAATATGATGACAGTTATATCGAGCGGTTTATTGAGAACAGCGACGGGAGACCAAAATGCGTCATGTGATATTACTGCAGATTTCTGCTGTAGTGCTGGGCAATGTATTGATATCATATCGATATTGTGATATGAGACTAGATATCGTCTTAGATTTTTGATATCGTAATATCATAATATGGCTTAAGTATTATCTTTTCCTGGTTTTAAAGGCTGCATTACAGTAAAGTGATGTGATTTTCTGAACTTACCAGACTGTTCTATTATTTGCCTTAACCAATTAAGTAATTAAATCCACATTACTGATGATTATTTATCAAAAATCTCATTGTATAAATATTTTGTTAAAGCACCAATGGTCAACCACACAATATCGTACAATATCAATATTGTGATATTTGATTTTCTCCATATCCCAAAGCTCTAATCTGCTGTTAACCTAGTGTTAGCCTATTATTATAATATCTGAATCATGCAATCACAATGACGGATAGCAGACTTCAATAACTTCATAAGTCATAAACCATGGCAACAGCCAGCGTGTCCCAGTCGTGTGTTGTGAGCTTTTTGCAGCGCTTTTTGTAAATGCTGCGCATCAAATTGATGTATTTGAGTGTCGTCAAGTTGGCGAAGATGTTTCTTCATTTGCTTGTGTTGCGTATATGTATGCATGTGTTTTCTTAATTTGCGGTGTGTTGAGCTCTCAGGGCCACTGATCATGGCTGTAAAAAGTCAAATATACATTTAAATATTCAATCACTGATACAGATATAGAGACTCCACCACCAGGTTTGGTACCTGCTATTAGTCTCACATTGATGAACAATTCTGTTAATTTTTAGAGCATAAGATTGAAAGCTTGCTATGATGATGTAAAATGTTTGTTTACGTCAGTTAAATGGTACATAGTGGAGGTTTTGGCTCCTAGCAGCACTATGGAGTCATGTTTTAATGGGTGGGTGCACATTTTGTTAGTACCAGGCATACATACAGTGGGCATGCATGTGAGCGCGTTATTCCTTTGGTCGACACTCATGGCAGTAATGCGCCAACAACGAAGACTGTTAGTGAGCAAATATGCATGTAAACAATGCACAAAATGCATTTTGGTGAGTAACATTGTTATACATGTGAATCAATTAAATCAAATTATTGATCGGGCCGTTAAAGCAGGGATTAGTCAGAGCATCAGAGGAAGCCAACATGCTTAGCACTCGTCATCCTACCCGCTGGTGATCTCATCCATCCGGCCGTTCCTCCCTAGGATGTCCCCATCACTCATGTACCCTGCCATCTCCATCTGCTTCCCTCCTTCCAGCCCTCCTCCTCCTCCTCCTCCTCCTCCCTTCTCCCCCTGCTCCGCCCCCCTCGCCCCTGCCGCTGCCGCCGCTCGCCTGAGGGGGGCGCTGTACACAAACCTGGAGGGGTCCGGGTGCCCGCTGTAGCGGCCCGTGGTGGTGCCGGCGCTCGTCGTGCTCGCCCTGGGCGCGGCGGTGTAGCCGCTGGGCATTGAGGGGGCGTCGCCTGCCTGGAGGCGCGGGGTTTGGGTTTGGCCCAGACGCCAGGCCATGGGGGAGGAGCGCGTGGTGAGGGCTGGTAGGCTCCGCCCATTGACCTCGGTGGTTACCGTGGTGTCGAAGGTCGTTTCTAGTGTACTGTGGAGACAGAGGGGTAGAAAGAGAAAACAAAGGGTTAACGCTGATTCTTGATATGACACAGCAAAAAAAAAAAAGTGCCTTGGGACCTATTTTACTGTCTTTCAGCGGCAGGTTCAATTTTAGAGCTGGAGTGAAGAACAGATAGCATTTGAAACTGAGGAGTAAGGAATCCATCGGTACCAACCATGTCATACGAGCTTGTTGGGAAGGAGGTTAAACAACGCTCCAAAGTTGGGCTAAATCTTGGCGAGGAAAAAACGGTCATGTCCATTTTCAAAGGGGTCCCTTGACCTCTAACCTCCAGATATGTGAATGAAAATGGGTTCTATGGGTACCCACGCATCTCAGATTAATCTTCAGGTTCTCAGCTTCCAGATGACGTACACCACTTCTATGTGACATCTACTGCTGACCTGCTATCTCCCCCTAAAGACCCACTGTACCGCGCTCTAAAAAGGACACAATCTGGTCTATTGTGGGTTAAATGCACCAAAATCACAAGTCTGAGTCATCGTATCAGGTGCACTCCTGTGCGAAGGGCAAGTCATTCAGGTGAAAAGATCAGTCGTATTTTAAGTAGAGAGCTGTCTACATCAGTTGAGCGCCACTCCCTTCAAATCTCACGCTGTTTCTCCTAACATCGCTTTATGTATGCGTGTATGTGTGTGTGTGTGTGTGTGTGTGTGTGTGCGGGTGACCTTCCTAAAGTGTTGTTACTTCCAGTGTGTTAACTTGAAGAGGAGGAGGAGGAGGAGGAGAAAGTGAAGGCTCCCTTGAGAACATATGTCACATGGAGATGGAGATGGAGATGGAGAGAGAAACAGCGATGCTTCCATCCAACCATCAGGTGTGTTTTATGAATACTTTTGAAATGCCAGAGAAAATAAAACGTGAATCAGGTGCATCAGGGTGGCAGCGAAATGTCAGAAAAAAAGAGGTAATAACGGCAGCTTTACGGATCTTTACTGGCTTGTCATTTCCAATCAGGTTTTCTATATTGTTATATCACCATTTGCATGTAAAATAAAATAGAAATAATTAAAGTTTCATCAACATGTTTCTTTGGTATTCTGATAGATGACAAAATCAGGTTGGCATTGTCCGCAGAAAGGTCACCAAATCTCTTGGGACTCTGAGAAAAATAAGAGGTTTTGTACACAAAACATGTCCCTTTTAATTTATCAATATTTAACCTACTATTATATTGTACTTTTCCAATTTATCTGAACAAAATATTGCTGCTACAGAAACAGAAAAATGTAGTCACTAAAATCAATGTATAATCATGATAAATAATCGTGATTATCATTTTGCCCATAATCGTGCAGCCCTACTAGAGAAAGACAGATCTTGTGTCGGAGAGAGAGAACAGTGTGAGTGTGAGAGTAAGTGAGATGTTAGCAAATAAAAGCAGCCAAGATAAGGAATGCAACCTGATGGAGGGAGACAAAGAGGACTGACTCACTATCCTGACAATCCTCCATTAGCCCTGCGACAGACACAGTAGCCCGTTATTCTCTAGAAGGATCTGAACGTGTCGAGTACTGTGCAACACACGTCTTTCATCTATCAAAGGATGCCTTGCAAGATCTTTACAACAAAAGAATGCTGCTTGATTTTGCACATTTTTATGACGGCGTGTTACAGTAGAAGTGCAGCAAGTGAGGACTGTGAAAGCCACTCACTTGATGCATCCAGACACAGAGAGAGAGAGCAGAGCATGACGGCGGTGGCGGTGGTACCTAGCGTGAGCTCTCTCTGCTGGGAAAAAGAGTGCACTGCATTCACACCATGAACAAACCACACATGAAGCTGCTCTGATCTGTGTCTTTAAGGGTAATGTGTATTCCAGTCACAGACATCCCTGTGTCAACACAATGACGGCGTGCTCTATTATATACGTATCGCCATGGAAACAAGACTAATATATATAGGAAAAGTGTAAACAGGATTAAGGGGTTTATATGTGCCTGTTGGCACACGTTGCTAACACTTTAATAAACAATTTGATTTATACAATATAAGGATGTGATGTTTGTATGTTAATACAACGGTTGTCAATCGATTAAAATATGTAATCGTGATTAATTGCACATGTTTTATCTGTTCAAAATGTACCTTAAAGGGAGATTTGTCAAGTATTTAAAAAAAAAATGTGATTGCTTTATGCAAATGTATGTATATATTTATTGTTGGAAATCAATTAACAAAACAAAACAATGACAGATATTGTCCAGAAACCCTCACAGGTACTGCATTTAGCATAAAAAATATGCTCAAATCATAACACTAACACCTTTGGCCCTACTAAAATAGGGAGTTATTATCGCGTTAACTTTGACAGCCCTGATTAAAACACTAAATTGAAGCGTTATCAGCATATTCTAATGTAAATGCACTCATTGTCTGCCAGTACTCACTTATAAATGATGTACAGATGCAGCCAATACAAAAAAAACACACTGTATGTTTGCAGCACATGGAAACAATATTCTTTAAGAGGAAAAAACATAGCTGATGATGCAGTTGAAGTGGAGGACAGTAGCTGGATATGTGGGACGAGACACCTATTTGCATGCCTGCCTCTGTATGCTGGCCGTCATTAGGTGACAAAAGCAATGACATCTTAAAACAGCGTCTCACACATAGCAGTGAGAGAGGTGTGAGAACAGCCTCGTCTGTGATGTGTGTGTGTTGGGTGAGTAAAGGGCGGGACGCTGCACCCCTCTGATGCCAACGTGTGAGGGGCAGCGATGCCAGCCTATATTCACAACGCATCTCCATCAACACCTCGCCGAGATCCACACACACACACACACAAAACCCAATGACACACGCAGCGCCGTGTCAGAGTGCCGAGAAGCCAAATTAAACAAACAAAAAAACAAAACAATCTGACAAGCGATCGCAGACCGAATATGGAAACACAGAAATCAATTTGCCACGGTATAGAAATCAAAATCATTTAACCGTTCGTACACAATGTAACTCGCTAAATCAGCTTATCTTTATCTCCAGGCAGCAGAGAGGAAAAAAAACCACAGAGAGAGGCAGATAAACTGACGGAGACTGTGTGTGTGTGTGTGTGTGTGTGTGTGTGTGTGTGTGTGTGTGTGTGTGTGTGTGTGTGTGTGTGTAGGATGAAGGATATGACTGAACAGGAAGAAGGGAAAGGTGCTGAGATATTTTACACGTCTAAACTACATGTTAAATTAAAAAACGCACAGGATACAACACATTCTACAATGTATGATTATAACGACTACACACAGTATAACATCAACATATCGTTGCTATATATCATTGGTTGTCTCGTGTAAATATAGCAACACAGTCTCACGACAGTTTGTGAAACAGTCATGAAATTGAATCCACATAAACGCTCAGCACGGCTTTCAACAACGTTGTTCGTTTTCCTATGAATGTCCAGCAACGCACGTGTCAGTTTCCGCTCCAGTCTTTTCAAAATAAAACTTATTAGTTAGGCTTAGGAATAGATCCACTTGGTTAGGCTTAGGCAACAAAACTACTTAGTTAGCTTTAGGAAAAGATCGCGGTTTGGGTTAAGATAACTCCAGAAGTGCTACTTAAGTTACTTAAGTACGGGAGTTACGTGACAAATAAAATAACGTTGACTTCTGGTTTCACACGGGACACAAACACTGGTCTCCAGGGCGAAAGGTGTTGAGGGCAACAAAACAACTTAGTTAGCTTTAGGAAAAGATCACGGTTTGGGTTAAAATAACTCCGTAAGTGGCGTAACTTAAGTACGGAAGTTGCGTGACAAAAACTACTTAGTTACCTTAAGGAAAAGATCGCAGTTTGGGTTAAAATAATAATAATAAGTGGCGTAACTTAAGTACGAAAGTTGCGTGACAAAAACTACTTAGTTAGGTTTAGGAAAAGATCGCAGTTTGGGTTAAAATAACTCCGTAAGTAGCGTAACTTGAGAACAGAAGTTGCCTTACAAAAAACGACTTAGTTAGCTTTAGGAAAAGATCGCAGTTTGGGTTAAAATAATAATAATAAATGGCGTAAGTTAAGTACGGAAGTTGCGTGACAAATAAAACAACGTTGACTTCTGGTTTCACACGGGACACGAACACAGGTCTCCTGGCTCTTTATACTTCCCGGTTCACAATAACGTGAATTACATATTGAATTTATTTCGTGCTGCCCATCACGAAAACAATTTGAAATACGTGTCTATGTACACGAATCAATACATCACATTTCCCACAAACTCCTGCTGCTTTTTTGAGGATCTCTGCTTGATTACACGATCTGGTATGAAGGCAGAACCAAAACCAAAATAAATCCTAACAGAGGGAGGACTGTTCTGTTTAGCCAAGAGCTCGGCAGGAGAAGAATCCATGTTGACAGCAGGGGATTGGTTATTGCTGAGCAATGCTAAATATAAATACACTGGAAGGTTCTCCTGCTGCTGCTAATGAGAGTTTGAACATGTAGTTCTCATGGAGGTTCATTCACTGATCTACGTACAAATGTAATTCTGCAACACAACTTCAAAGGCTCTCAAATGTCACGTGCAATATTAGCCACAGTATGTTTTCATAGTAGCAGTTCTTTCATTCCTTGTAACCTTATAACTAGATCACCTACAAAGTTTTAACAGTATTAGAGGACTTTATTTTAGAGGACTGTTGTTAGTTTTGGTTTTCCAGTGAAAGCATCCAGATGCAGGCTGTGTTTTCTTCTTCTAAACTAAACTATTGCTGCTCAACGCACCATATTCCCTTTATGGGAGTTGGTCTGAACTTGAGTGCACTCCGCATCATAAACTGAGAGTTAAATCACAACAAAGACTCCAAAATCACTCCCACTATTCACTCATTTACAACTCCCTATAGGACATACGCTTGCTGCTTCACTCTGTAGTAAGCAGTCAATGGAGATTTCAGGCACTCAAGAATCACAACTTTGCATCACGGCTGACAGGTGAAGTGTTGCACAACTTGTTATTTTCACATCTGCAGTGCTCACGCATTGCATTGTGGGATTGTTAGCAGAACTATACTGTATACTGCACTACTTTGAGTGCACTGCATTTTGCCGTGCTTCCCAGTGTGAACGCACTTATGCACTCAAAATAGTAAGTGTAAGTACAGAAGTACGCGGATTGGAACACACTCTTAGTCAGCCATATCTGGCATGATGTCAACATATCTATCATAGGTGGAGGCTTCAGATAAGCCCAGTGTTTTTTTTTTGCCTCTTCCTGCACTGTATATTATTCATTTATTTTTTTGTTATGCTGTATAGTCTTAAATTGTGCAAAATAAATAAACAAATAAACAAACAAAATAATTTACATAAACTGTAATATTGATTTGTGGACGACCGTTTTGAAAACTCACGTTTGGCATTTTGGCCATCGTCATCTTAGTTTTTCTGGAGCCAGATGAGACCATATTCGGACGAGAGGGGAGGAGCTTTATGGTCTATTTGACTCTAAATGGGACCATAATTTACTAAATGAACATCATGCTGTATTGAAGAAGACTTGAAACTAGAGATTGAGACCATAAACTCATGTTTACAATGTTTACTGAGGTAATAAATCAAGTGAGAAGTAGTCTCATTTTCTCATAGACTTCTATACAATCAGACTTCTTTTTGCAACCAGAGGAGTCGCCCCCTGCTGGCTGTTAGACAGAATGAAAGTACTTTTTCAACCTGGAACCTTTTTTACCATGTTTTTGTGTCTAACTGACAAATAGGAAGAACCATTTCTGAAATTGGTCCAATATTGAGGGAGAGCGCTGTAGACGGCAGCTGCTCACGGGCTGCGATATGATGCTAATGGGGCAAGCTGGCACCGTCATTAACATTCACTAAAAGTGGGTAGCTTTGGTATTTTTCAACCTCGACCCTATTTTTCCATGTTTTTGTGTCTAACTGACTAATAGGGACAACAATTTCTGAAATTGGTCCAGCATTGAGGGAGAGTGCTGTAGACCCACGGGCTGCAATGTAATCCTATTGGGGAAAGCAAGCACCGCTATTTATGTCCACTGAAAGTGCTTGTTTTTTGCATGACATGCTCCAATTGTTATTATAAGTGTCTGACATTACCTTTCACATTGGCTTCACTTTTCAGACCCAGCAGCTATGTCCACTTCTTTATGGTCATTTAGTATTTTGTTATTGGGAAATCGTACCTTTAATTAAACCAGCTCTGAGTTATCAGCTGCAGTTAGCAGTCCGGTTTCATTACCTGGATTTATGTAAAAAAATGAATTTACATAATTAAGATTCACTTGTGCAATACATTTTTAAAAAAGCTTTGCAATTAAAACTGCATTGAGATTGAGTTGGATGTGTGTTCATATTAAAGTAAAAGAGAATTAATAAAGAAAGAATCAAACTACAAATAAATATTCCATTGTTATGTAAATTATTTTGAGAAAGTGTCATGACTGGGTATTTCACAGCCTTAATGTATTCCAGCTTCACTGTAGAACCTAGATATCCAATATACTGTATATAATTTGTAAGTCAGCAACTCATGCTTGGTTGAATTTCACAGTTACTGCTCTCCAGCTTTGGAGGGCAGAAAATACTGGCCTTGTTTAGTGTGCACGCTTATGTGGTAGCGAGGCTGGCATTGGAACTGACAGATGTTAAACTCTACTGGATTGAGAGCAATTCAGAGCAATTGCTCACCGCCATCACAGCGCACATCTTCAATCTGGATCCTGAGATAGGGTCCCCCGCCCGACCGCCGACGCAACCATCATTCAACACGTGCACTCCAGTCAGAAACAGCCAAGTCACTTTCCATCTTCCATCATAAACTGAAAACTCATCTTGTCAAGAAGTGCCTCGTATTACCTTCCTCCAGCTGAATCATGTCACTTCTCCACTCCAGTCCGACTGCTCTCACAAGAACATTG
This sequence comes from Sebastes fasciatus, assembly GCF_043250625.1. Lineage (NCBI taxonomy): Eukaryota > Metazoa > Chordata > Actinopteri > Perciformes > Sebastidae > Sebastes > Sebastes fasciatus. Next base: position 4,107,679 of record NC_133817.1, on the reverse strand, counting down.
TCAGGGATTGAAAAGTGTCTCTGGCTCTGAAACGTCGTTACCGTTAAGAACTTGTAAATTTGGTAGCTTAGCTTCACATTTACTGTACGGCTGCAATCATTGTAAATCGCTTGGGATGGAAGTGTCGACTAAATGTACGTTAAAAAAAGGGAAAAATGTGTTTGTTTCACAATCCCATACATGCACGCCAATATGCAAGGCCAGCTCTGGTCCTTTTGGTGCCCTAGGCGAAATTACGATTGCAACTTCCATGTCCGTCACGTGATGCCGTTGGGCCCAAAAATACTTTTTCCCACATTTGGAAAGACACGTCTGTAACTCAGCAGATAATTATTTTTGAGGTGAATCAACTCCCCAGTACAAACACTGTAATAGTCCTTATTTAAAAAATCTAGTTTTTAAAGTAGTAAAATGAACTAATAGCTAAATCCAGAGTAATTTCCCTTCCTCCGTTTATATGAATGAGACCCAGACCGAGGCTGGAGCGCCAAGCCATGGCGAAGTCGTGACGTTGGGACTCATGTGTCGAGCGGACGCTACTGCGCATGTTCCATGTGCTCAAGGTCCAGGTACCTTTCCAGGCGGAAGTCGAGCCATTTTGTCTTCATGAGCCACTGAGCAACTTTCATAGGAATGAACGGGGCCCTGCCTCCAACGCTGTATCCAGTTCTCTTAATACATCCATCGGTTCAACCCCCCAGAACCCTAACCCTAGCCTCGTACACCGCAACTTGCCCAAAACTGCAAGTGGTTATCATAAAGTGGGCATTTCTGTAAAGGGGAGACTCGTGGGTACCCATAGAACCCATTTACGTTCACATATCTGGAGGTCAGACGTCAAGGGACCCCTTTCAAACTATATGCCCTAAGCCAGCCCTGACAATAGGACCAACGACTATCTCCTCACTTCGAAAGCGATGAATAATTCAGATGGCCTCATTCTCTACGTACCAAATGTAAACACAAAATAAAACAAACCCCGACCGGGTGAAGCTATTATGTTGGAAAAGTCATGTGGCGCTGGCTGAATCCCTGTGGGACTAGACAGGGATCCCTCAGGCCCCAGCAGCAGAAGCCAGGGATACAAGAAGCGGAGATTCTCTGTTTGCTGTGCCAGGTTTGTCCTTGAAAATGACTGCATTTCCTAACGCGTGGAGCTGTTTCTCTTTTTCCCTTCAAATGCCAATCAATACCATTTTTCATTGTCTGGATAGAAAGAAAAAAAAACAGTGGAGGGTTTAATGTGTTTTTTGATCAATAGAGATCGTCTGCGGGGGCCCCCAACACACTGAAGAATGTCGCGGATGTGAACTGAGCTGTTGTGATGGCTGCAATATCAAAGCAGCAAGGTCAGCTCACAGAGAAAGGGACGTGGATTCAGGGCCTCGGGAACTGCAGCTTAACAACACAGAGCCTTATCAACCGGGTCGGTAATTTAACGTTAACATTAGCGGCCACCGGCTCCAAAGGCAAGCACGCAATTTATAGTCAGTTTTAATCTAAATTTTCATAATGCACATGGAGCTTCTGGGAGCAAAGTCTTTATGGAGCAGAAAGGCCCGATGCATAATGATACAAAACTAATGGTGGAAAGAGCAGGTATTAGTGAGCTCCATCACCGCAGTAGTAGATTTTATCTAACGTGGCAATGAAGTTAGGAACTGTGGTTAAATGAAGTTGCACTATTAAGAGTCGAGGCAACAACAGCTGTCCGTGACAGACTCGTGGGTACCCATAGAACCCATTTTCATTCACATATGATTGTTGTCTAAGTTTGGAGCACTATTTCGCCTCCTTCTCGACAAGCTAGTATAACATGGTTGGTACCAATGGATTCCTTAGGTTTCCTAGTTTCATACGATGCCAAGTATCTTGAAACCACTACAACCTAAAAATCGCAAGCTGTGTTAATGCGTTAATTAAATTAGGGGCGTTAAAATGTATTTGCGTTAACACGTTATTATCGCGTTAACTTTGACAGCCCCTAAAAAACATTAAAGGGACTGAATGTAACTTTTTACACATATAAATTGTTTTTTATTGCCAGTGTGTGAACGGGTTGTGACCGAACCTAAGAAATGAGACCTTACGCAACTTTCTGGGTTTCCTCTCTCAGCCTGTAGACTGCTTTTAATGTGATGAACCCGTTTATACCGGGAAAAACCCAACAGATGTGACGTCATGTGTCTTTATTTTCAGCTCCGCTTACAGAGTTAACAGTGTGCAACCATAGCTAACATTTGGTTAGAAATTGAGTCCATTAACGCCAGTAAACGACCAGCCCCCCCACCACAACTCAGTTGTTATATCTAGTGAAGCACGTTTTGCAAAACAGGAATGTGACCGACGTCGGAGGAAAACTAGGCTCAACATCGGCCGGGCCTTCGATTCACGGTGGGACCTTGAGCATAAGCGAGCGCAACAAAATGCTGACTGTCGTTAACTTAACAGCCACAGGTGTCACTGTTAACAAGCAATTTCTGATTCTTACATAGAGTCCCTTTAACGTTGAAGTGGACTACATTTCCATGTTTCTCCTGCTGGACGTCTGAACACCCAGTCAGCATAAAAGGGGGCATAAACAGGTATGGAGGGAGAATCCCAACGAGAGAGCACAGAGGGATGAATATGACAGTCATGTCTGCTCGAGCATAACGGTGATTAATTACTTAAGGTGCTCCAAAGCTTCACGGTGATTACCAGCCAGTTCTTCTCCAGAGAGAGAGATTAGCATGGTCTGGCTGGGCTTTTTTGTCATGGACAGAATTGGCATGCATACTCTGAGGCTGTCCTTACATTGAGAATATAAACATGTCCGCAGAGGCACACACTCACGAGCCAACTTCCCCTTTTTATCTCCATTAAATGTAATGGTTGCTCACACACCTCCGCACGCTGTATATGATGCTAATGTGGAGGCCCGATGATGCATTTTGCACATATTTCATGCCGGCTGTCCTCCTGCATCTGATGCATGTGAATGAGACTTGTCGTCTTGGACCAATCACAAACCTCACACCCCCAATCCTGCAGACCCCGTTGGATTAAAACGTGGTGGTAAGACAATGGCGCAGTATTGATCGCGAAACTGGCTGAGACTCCTCTGAGGAAAAAGAAGTAGAAAACAAACACGCGCACACATAGACTGCCATCTGTCATGGCTGTCTGCAGCCTGGCCACCGTCTTCCTCTGCAAATGGGGCAAAACACACAAAATAATAGACTGAGGGAGAAGCAGAGGAAGGAGCAGAGAGAGCCGCTGCCCGGGGGAGCTGACATAAACCAATGGTTATCGTTTTGTCCTCGCCTGAGACCGCCGTCTCACCACACTGTTAAGATTGTCCATGTTGCCCGTGGCTCACAGATGGGACGGTCTTTTTTAAAAGGTGCCGGTTGTCCATCAGCTCCTGAATGTCATTACATGTGTGCCAGCTGGTGGAGAAGGGCGGACGCCTGGCTTTAATTAAATACAGGACAACGTGGAGGAGAAGATGGCAACGGCATCATTAATAGTTGGATCGGTGAGATAAACTGCGTCGGGTGAGTCAGAGGTAGCAGAATCAGAGCTGCTTTTATTTTCCAAGGACAACGGATGCACAAAGAAAACTGACTTGGATAATCAGCGCTGGGACGTGAAACTGTGATCACAAAGGAAACTGGTTATTTTCAGTGGTTTGGTCGTGACATGTGTGGGTCTTCTTCACAGGCTTTTGTTTTGGCTATGACGCATTTTGAGGAAACATGTCTCAGCTTCAGACTTGACGCACATTACTGTATGTCAGTATGAAGATTTTGAAAGCAAAATAAATTTCAAAGAGGCTCCTTCATTCTTTTACATTTTCCAGATTTGACATTAGAATCTATACCAGAACGTAGGGATGCACCGATACCACTTTTTTTCAGACCGAGTACAAGTACAAGTACTTATTTGGGTACTCGCCGATACCGAGTACCGATACGAGTACTTCTCTGTGCCAAAAGACCCTCGTGAACAGCCAGCTGGAGGGTGTGAGCGACACACGGCAGGCTGGGGAGTCTCACATACGACAGTCACAATGTTTCTTACACTGGGGATGAATTCTCTGAGGTCTTACCTCTCCATAGAGACCATGATCATGCATAAAGACCTGGTAGTCGTGGAGCTATTCTTGATTTATTTTGGGTATGTCTGTCTAGGTGAACCACACCTTCCAGCACCCTATAGTGCTTTAGAGGTTAAAGGTACAGTACACTATGCAGGAATTTCCTAAAAAAACAAGTGGTTTCCAGATGCTGCAGCCAGATGTTTCATACGAGCCCAACACAGCACACTAACTTTCCAGTCCCAAAAAGCAGACAGACAGTTAACGACTAGCCGGTGAACACGGTGGAGCGTTTAGCAGCTAAAGAGACAGATATTTCTCACAGGAGAACCAAACAAACTTTTCTGATATTGTTCAGACAGAAAGTGAACTTTAGATTTTTAGATTTTATCATAAGTCTCTTAAGTGTCTTAAAATAACCGCTGGCACCCAAATCCGTTTTCTCTGCATTTGATTTACTTCTAAAACAGCGTCTGAGTGAAGTCGTGTGCTGCCCGCGGAGAGCCAGGTGGGGGGGAGGCGGATTTTTGAAGACATATCACACGGCGATACAAATCTAGTGCCAGTAAAAGTATAAATAATTAAACGAACCACCTGAGAAGCAGATGGGAGCGTTTTTTACATTTGGTTTGTGAGATGAAATGATCTGAGGTGTTACATTACAGTTATTGTCTCAGTTACATAACAGCCGAAATGCAGGCTGTGCAGAATAATTCACTTAGTCATTTGGGTTAAAACTTTTAAATTGTTTTAAAAATGTATTCTGATTTGTTAGAGCTCATTTAAACCTCCTGTCTTTGTGAATAAATGTCACTGTAGAAGCAGATTGACTGTGAGAACATGAAGTAGTTTTGAGGAGTGAATTACTGCTCAATTTTGCTGCATGTGCTGAAGCGACGGGCTTGACAGTTTAGTGAGTTTATGACTGGATGGTTGATGGATTGAATCGTTGGACGAGAGATATGATGGGAAATAACTATACTCTTGTATCTCCAAGACTAGAATCAATCTCTTTTGTCACTTTCACCATACATTATGTACATGGAACTATCCCAAACAATTCATTGTCTACAGTTTTATCACTTTTCTTAACAAAAAAAAACAGACCAGAGTCATTTACCATTACTAGTAACTAAGGCTGTCAGTCGATTAAAATATTTAATTACAATTAATCGCATGATTGTCCATCGCACAGTCAATTAATTGCACATTTAAAGGGAGATTTATCACGTATTTAATTCTCTTATCAACATGGGAGTGGACAAATATGCTGCTTTATGCAAATGTATGTATATATTTATTATTAGAAATCAATTAACAACACAAAACAATGACAGATATTGTTCAGAAACCCTCACAGGTACTGCATTTAGCATAAAACAATATGCTCAAATCATAAGATGGCAAACTGCAGCCCAACAGGCAACAACAGCTGTCAGTGTGTCAGTGTGCTGACTTGACTATGACTTGCCCCAAACTGCATGTGATTATCATAAAGTGGGCATGTCTGTAAAGGGGAGACTCGTGGGTACCCATAGAACCCATTTACATTCACTGATCTGGAGGTCAGAGGTCAAGGGACCCTTTTGAAAATGACCATGACAGTTTTATCCTCGCCAAAATGTAGCGTATGCTGGGAGCGTTACTTAGCCTCCTAAGCTGGTATGACATGGTTGGTACCGATGGATTCATCAGGTTTTCTAGTTTCATATGATACCAGTATCTTCACTCTAGCTTAACAGGTAGTACCATCTGTGTGCCTACCTGTGGCTGATCTGTGTCCCCCGTAGACTGGACATGGTTTCTTCCAGGTTCTGCCGCAGGTCAGCGATGTTCTTCACCGTCCTCATGCGTCTCGCCTCAGGATCCTCTCCTGCAGACACACATGTTATATGATTTACTGAGATGTTTGGAGCCGCACACACACACACACACACACACACACACACACACACACACACACACACACACACACACACACACACACACACACACACACAGCAGTCAGCCACACCCACAATATGTAAGTAAGTGAGGAGGACATCTGACATGCAGTATTTTATTGGATGTCACTGAACGTCTCGGTAGGGAAACAGAATGATGACCGATCCCGATGGCAGCCAGCGCGGGTGCACGTCTCTTAAAAACCCCACGTTGACAATCGGGAAAGCCGTTCAAATGAATCGGCCTGTCAGGCTGCACCACATGCACTTCTTTTAGTCTAAAAAGGGGGATACATTATTTTACGCAGTACTGACATTTTCCCCTTCAGGCCAATGAGGAAATGTCATGCCATGACACCGTGCGCTCTGTCAGTTAGTTGGGGACACTGCGAAAGCAAAACTCTTGTCAGAGCTCCTGTGCTTCTCTGTCAGGCGTATCCGGAAAACGCTGCCACTTCAGTGTACCGTCTCCCTGCCTCGCCCTGCAGCGGCGTACGGCTAAAAGTCATATGTTTCATGTTCTTCTAAGTGTCTTGTTTGCAGATGAAGCACTTGTTTCACTCGGGTCTGTTCTGAAGGAGCTGCTCAGGCCTATTCTGAAGGAGCTGCTAATAAGCACGGGGCGGGCAACATTTCAGAGCTGCGAGCTGTGGGCGCACACCAAAGTATCTGCTTGTCTGCTCCAATTAAGCCTCTCTGTTAGCTCGTCAAGCTAGCCTACGGTACGCCCGCGGGCGGGTACCACAGAATGGGTAATTAACGAGTGGCATGAGACGCAGAGTGGATGGCGGTCACACTGCTCTCCGGTTTTAAAGGTGCTTTCAGAAGCCTCCACGGCGAGAGATGAAATGAGCCCAGCGGATCTGGAGACGACAACGCTGTGCGATGGTGAGACGAGTGTGAGAAGCTGTGCTCTGTCACTACGTGCTGGTTTCAGCTGCTCTGTGCAGACGTACTGAGAGCAAGCTACTGTGATTACAGGGGACAAATGGGGACAGATGGGAGCAGTGGAGGTTTGAAAAAGGCCTCCAGCGACTCCTGTGGCGCAGCTCAATGCCAGGGGGAGGAAAACTGTCGAGGTGTTTATATGCGGGATTATGAAGCAGGTCGGTGTTGAAAATAAGCAGAAAAAAGCTCTGCCAGTTTTCCCTGGATAACTAGAGAGTTGACCTCATGGCATTCGGATAAATTGTCCAGCAAAAACGCACAGGCTGTATACAATTCATTCCTATCTTTTAACACATACTGGAAAGAAATGATTTCATTTAAACAGACTAACAGGACACTGCTAGGAGCTGAAAATGAAGCGACAGGAAGCCAGCAACAGTAGCAGATAGGATGAGAGATTCATAAGTTTTCACTTGCCGCCAATGACAGGATTCAGTACTGACCGGTTAACATTGTCTCTAAGGCCCTGTTCACATATGGTATTAACATGCGTCCTCAGTGATCCGATCACAAGTGGACAGCTTTAAGTACAGGTGTGAACACACTCAAGATGCATTGAGATCGGATCTTTAAGACCACATTCACAACTGTATTTTATTAAAATATATCTTGTTTATAGGCTACATATCTACAGACTATCAGACTAGGCACGCCAAGTGCATTTTTATCATGCTATGGGAGATGTGTCGGTGTTTTTCTTCCGCTACTTTGCGCGGAGTTGACACTCGAACCGCCCGCTGGAGCCATGTGCCCCGCTGTTTCCTGGAAAAGGCAGCGGTGCCGGCGGCACGGAGGTACCCAGGGACCGCCGGTACAATAACCTTTATTTTGATGTTAATACAATATACCAGAATTCACGAATATGTAGGCTATTACAACTGACATTCATGTAATATTACGTCACAACGGCTGCTGTATTAGCCGTGTGTTTACTGCGTGTTTATTTGCATATAGAGCGGGGAAGTGAGATCGGATCACAAGTGATCACTCATTCTCAGACGCATTTTAATGCCAGGTGTGAACAGACGTACTTAAAGCTGTCCACTTGTGATCCGATCACTGAGGATGCATGTTAATACCAGGTCTGAACAGGGCCTTAGTCACATTGTTTCAAGACTTCAAGATCCAAACACTACACTGTCTGCTTTCAAAAAAATATTCTTCCAAAAATTAAGTCAAGACATGACCTCAATTATACCGTTTCGTATACCGCGTAATGACCTCACAGTCGGGTATAATTGAGGTCATGTTTCGTCTTTGCAGAGCAAACAGACCGGAGGTTGTGAGAGGTCGAAGCGGTGCCACATGCTCTTAACCTCTGACCCCATATCAGGTGTTCACTCTGGGGCCAGAAATCAGAAATGGATGAGCCACATATGATCTAAAACTTACAAGAGAAAGGAATACACACAATCACAGTGACAAAACTGTGTTCACGGCCGATGCACGGAAGCTTCTGGGCCCTGAGTTTATTCCTGTCAGGATGGGACACATCTGAAACAACGCTGAGAGAAGAAGACTCTCCTTTGAAGCCCAGAGTGATGCTGTCATTTTTTCCAGTAGGTTGCAGCTCCAGTCCAAGACCCTTATTTGGAGATGTGTTTCTCTGCATCCACAAACTCAAAGCATCACTGTTATCTTGATATTTTCTCTAATTCTCTTTCTTCCCTGCTCCTTTCCTCTCCTCCTCTTTCCAGGAAGATCCAATTACAATCCCATTATAAAAGTGACACGAGGAGATCTGGCCCTGGAGTCGCCGTCGCGAACGGACACTTCATGCAACATTGAGAAGCAGCCGGAGGCGTGTGTGTGCATTTATGCTTTATTGTGAGCAATTCACTGCGGAACGGCAGAGCAGAGGTCTCTCCTCTGCACCGTGGAGGAGAGGCCGGCTGGTCGGCAGCGCTACTGCATCCCACACTGGGGGCTGCACGTTTACAGCCAAAGTGGTGATCGGGATTATTTGGATCAATATTGAGATCAGGATTATTCATCACGATTATAGGGACAAAATATTTTTATTGCAGGAAAATATCACCGCGCTACTAGGTATTAAAAGCAAATCTAAATAAAACAGTATTGAGTTTAGATTTTAAAAGTACTAGGTCAGTGATAGCGTGTTTATCAGGGGGTAACTTGTTCCATAGTTTAGGAGCAGCGGCAGCAAGTTTCACATTTAAATAAACGGAGCGCTGGTTTCACTTCCATCTTGTGCTAAATTACAACCCAAAGAAATTCTAAATGTTATCCTTTTACCTTGTTATTGTTATCTATGGTGGTTATTTGCATAAAAACACAACTGCGCGGCTTGATATCGGCCCTGGTCATCTTTTTTTTTTTTTAACCTCGTAGCAATTTTTCCCTCAAGGCAAACGATACAGTTTGAAAATGAGGCGCGGCTGCGACTGGAAAACAATGTATTGATGCACTGGAGTCACATATCAAGACGTACGGAGGACGGAGGAGGAGGCGTGCATCAACCCTCCTAAACTGTGACATGCTCATCGGCTCATAGTGAGGGCAAGCGTTGGCTCTTTTGTAGTAATGTTGTCTGGTGTTGACATGCACAGCGCAGCTCGCTACCGGATCTGGTTTAATCCAAAAAGGCGCAATGATTTCTCCAGTTGGGCCGGATCGAGGTCGGGGTCGACAAACGAAGCGTACCGAACTGTACCGCACCCGAGTGCGATTGCCGTGTTCACACCTGCCCAAACGAACCGCACCGAGAGGGTAAACGCTCCGGGGTTCCATTCAACCGAACATCAATATTGCAGTCGTTCATGTTCATTTAATTGTCGGACATATAGACAAACACCTGCACACTCACACATTGGAGCCCCTTTGAATTAGAACACTCGGTCCAAAACACAATACCTATAAGCAATTTACCAGCTCAGCACCCTTTTTGCGGATCAAGGGGAGTAGCTAAAGGTGCTAAATCACTGGCACCTAACATCCCGATGCAGTGTCTGCTGATACACTTTCCAACACTACACAGAGGTGAGAAGCCACAAAGCGTTCATTTGGATTCACGCCGCTGTCCGGCTCTTGGCCGTGGTCGGTGAGGCTGAGAAGCAGCCAAACTGAGTCTGTGGGGACGATCGAAAAGGGCACGGAGGGAGAGGAGGTACACACACACACACACACACACACACGCACACACACACACACACACACATACGGTGTGTAGAACAAACGCTGTTGGAGATAAACTTGACGCATCGCAATGCAAATGCAATTTGGGGCTGACACATTTACACACACACACACACACAGACACACACACACTGTAGCAGTGGGTGCTTTAGTGCCAGCTCTCTCTCCCCCTCTCTTTCAATAATGCATGTGAGCCGGTGCTGATGCCCCTCGCTCTAGCTGAATACTATTAGGGTACCATCCCTGTCATCTAATTATACAAATGCATGCCAACACACACACACACACACACACACACACACACACACACACACACACACACACACACACACACACACACACACACACACACACACACACACACACACACACACAGATCGATGCGTCCACACGCAATTTTTACGGCCCTGTTGCTGAATGTGTTTCCTAACAGGCATTGCAGCGAATTGAGAGCTTGTTAATGCGCATCAACGACAACTGCTCCCAGAGGATAAAAAGGCTCAAACTGCCACGACAGCAGCGGTGGTACTTTGACAGCCAGCTTTTACGGGGTGAACGAGTTCTTTAAGGATGGATATCAGCTTTCTGGATTGATCTCTGACTAGAGTTTTCCTCGACCAAAGGAACTGTTAGTCGAAAAACACGACAAATACGATTTTGACGATTTAATTTGACAGATCTGTAAAACTGAGTACTTTAAATCTGGTGTTTACCAGAGAAATGTCTTAGAAAACAGTCATTCAGCATGAAAAAAGCAAAGACTAATGACTAATGACTAAAGCAATCTTAGTCGACTCCGACCAAAAAGACTGATTGGTCAATAAATCATATAACGCAAAAACGTTTTAACGCCAATAATTTCTCTAACCTCTTAAAAATCCGACAGGCCGCTCTTTCAGAGGTTGTAGTGGTCAGTTTTAAAGCTAGAGTGAAGATACTGGCATCATATGAAACTAAAAACCCGAAAGAACCCATCAGTACCAACCATGTCATACTAGCTTATCGTGAAGGAGGTTAAATAACGCTCCAAACTTACACTAAATTGTGACGAGGAAAAACTGGCATTGCCATTTTCAAAGGGGTCCCTTGACCTCTGACCTCCAGATATGTGAATGTAAATGGGTTCTATGGGTACCCACGAGTCTCCCCTTTACAGACATGCCCACTTTATGATAATCACATGCAGTTTGGGGCAAGTCATAGTCAAGTCAGCTCACTGACACACTGACAGCTGTTGTTGCCTGTTGGGCTGCAGTTTGCCATGTTATGATTTGAGCTCATTTGTTATGCTAAATGCAGTACCTGAGAGGGTTTGTGGATCAATATCTGTCATTGTTTTGTGTTGTTAATTTCCAATAATAAATATATGCATTAAATATGTAAATCGATTGACAGCCCTAGTAGGAACACACTTGCATGTACGAAAGAAAAAAAAAAAGCACCCGTATGCATGAACAGAGTGCAGATAAGCACACACACACACACAGGGAGGTGTAATAATAAGCTATTGATCACGTTGGCTGTGTGACTCACAGGCGGTGAGGGAGGTGTAAGTAATAAAAGCTGTGCTCCATCAGGGGGTGCAGGTGTTGATTTTTCCATCATCTACTGTATATCTCAAGGTATTCCTTCTTTATGCTGCATCATGCCTCAACCCGCTTAAAGGAAATCTGCCAAAGCTCACCCTCGCTGTGCTGCGCATTTTACTTTCTGTAGAGTCGCAATAAAATATGCAAAAAAAAAAAAGTCCATCTCAATATTCTCTCTCACATCAAAGCCAGGTTGGTACATGGAAGCTCATTGCAGAAGCACAAATCAGACTCCGTGGCAGGCTGGATGTTAATGGAGCTGCTGTCGAGGTATGGCGATGTACCTGTAGGTATGGGTTAGACTCTGGCTGCTAAACTCACAGTATAGCACTTAACAATGCTGCACTCGCAACAGAGAGCCTCATTTGCAGACTGTGACGGATGCAAGTGATGAAAAGGATGTTCTTATTTAAAAGGGGATCTTTTCATCTGCCTGTGTCCATGAATTCAAACTAGGGCAGTCAATCGATTCAAATGTTTAATTGCGGTTAATCACACATTTATTATCCGTTCAAAATGTACCTTTAAAGGGAGATATGTCAAGTATTTAATACTCTTATCAACATGGGAGTGGGCAAATATGCTGCTTTATGCAAATGTATGTATGTGATTATCATAAAGTGGCATGTCTGTAAAGGGGAGACTCGTGGGTACCCCTAGAACCTATTTTCATTCACATATCTGGAGGTCAGAGGTCAAGGGACCCCCATGACGTTTTTTCCTCGCCAAAATTTAGCGCAAGTTTGGAGCGTTATTTAGCCTCCTTTTCGACAAACTAATATGTCGAGAAGGAATCCATTGGTACCAACCATTGGTATGGTTGGTTCCAATGGTTGGTACCATTGGTTGGTACCATTGGTATGGTTGGTACCAATGGTTGGTACCATTGGTATGGTTGGTACCAATGGATTCCTTAGGTTTTCTAGTTTCACATGATACCAGTATCTTCACTCTAGCTTTAAAACTGAGTCCGCTACAACCTAAAAATCACAAGTTGCGTTAATGTGTTAAAGAAATGTGCGCATTATGGCGTTAACTTTGACAGCCCTAGTATTTATAAAACCTGTTTTTGGTTTAGAGACGTCGCCATTCAACATATCCTGTGTTTTGCAGAAACTTACAATGCCAACCTTTTTCTCTGGCGACCGTTTTCCATCCAAATGTACCGCAAATTTTAACTGTATTTCGAGAAACTCAGCAAAAGATAATACGAATGAAAGCTTTCCATCCACCACCGATAAGCCTCCTCCGCGTTCCCTTAGGTTTCCCTTAAGTTTTCTAGTTTCATATGATACCATTATCTTCAGTCTAGCTTTAAAACTGAGCCGCTACAACATCAAAAATACAAGTTTCGTTAAAGAAATTTGTGGAGTTCTAACGCCTTATTATCGCGTTCACTTCGACAGCCGTAGTTTTTATATGTGAAGTGGGTCTTTTTATCTGCCCGCGTCTTTGAATTCAAACTACAGCTGCTGGAGTAAACCTTGTGGGTGCATTGAGTGTGTGTGTGTGTGTGCGTATGAATTGCACAAGGGGTGGGCGTGTGAGCCTTTACAGCCTCGTCTCACAAATTCCTTTCAAATAATGTCTTAAAATGCTAATAGTGTGCCCTGAGAAATAGGTTTCCCCATCGTGAGGATTAAGAACATAACCAGCTTGTTCTGCTTTGACGTTCTTATATTCTGGTCAAGTCTGCATTTTTAAACCAAAACTTCACGAGTTCTTTCTCTTCCTGTACAAAGTTTCCAATCTGTCACAGTAATCCTGTGTTCGTGTCGGAGGAATGTATTCTTTGTGTCTATAGTATGTAACGACTTCCACATTCATGCTCATTTCCTGGACTTACGTGGGCGAGGTTGTGTGTGCAGCACCTGCTCCAGGTCGCCCAGCATGGTGAGGATGACCTCTTTGTCCAGCTGAGCCGTCCCCTCGCGAGGACCTCCCCCTGACACCTCCTCCTCCGCCCAGTACCCGCCGTCCTTCTCCCTGCCTACCCGCTTCCCGCCGCCCCTTTCCGCTGCCGGCTCCTCGTCCGAACGCCCGCTGCTGCCCTCTTCGTCGGTCCCCCCGGCCTCGATGGACGCCCGCGCCGGCTCGGCCCGCGGGTGGCCGCCGTACGATGCCCTTTGCGGCCGCCCACCTCCTCCCGTGCACCGCCAAGGCACCGGGATGAGGGAGTGCTCCGACTGGGAGAGCACCTTGGTGAGGGAGAGCGACAGGGATCTGGTCCGGGTGCCCCGTGAGCCTCCCCCCCTAGCGACCACCTCCTTCCTGGGGCTCCCCTGCAGGCTGCCTCCCGCCCGCTGCGAAGAGTTCTGAGGTTGCGAGAGACGAGGCGGTGACTCGTCGAGCTCGAAGGAGTACACCCGTTGCTCGCCGTCGCTGAGCAGGGTCAGGTTTGTGAGCGAGCGCTGCTTGATCCGCAGGTTGAGGTTGTCGGGGAGAGGCTGGGGAGGCCGGCGAGCCGGGCTGCCTCCCTGATACACCGAGAACTCTGCTCCTCTCTTCATCTCTGCTCACACTCCGGTTTTTTTCCTGGCTTACCTTCAGTGAGTGAAACTAGGCATGCAAGCGGATCTACCTGTGCGATAGCTCTCTGTTTCACATCTTGGCTGCACTGTCACTGCTGGGAGAGCAGATGGAGGGACGGGGGACGGAGAGATGTGTCCCCACGTCCCACGCCTCCCCCGACTGAGGTCCAGGCTTCGGAGGGCTGCAGGGAAAGCGAGCAGATCGGAGAGGAAACCTCCCTCTCAGGCACGTAGGTGGAATCCGGATCCATCCTGGAGCCAGTCCATGCTCACGGTGAGACAAACACTTGTTTCTTCCACTCCTTGTCTCCTGTCCTCTCGGCTCCTTCCTCCACCACAGTCAGGGGCGTGGATGAACGAGTCGCCACATCTCCCTTCCCCTCGCCACCGACACGTCCTCTCTCCCTTCCTGCGCTCCGCACTTTTATCTTTCCCCTCCTATTAAACGACAGTCTCTTTTCATTCACTCTTATCTCTCTCCCCTCCGCCTTCTGTCTCTCCTTTAATTACCACCTCGCCGCCACACTCCTCCTGCCTCCCCTCTGACAGTCGCTCTCTCCTCACAGCGGAGAATGAACGGGCGGTGAAGCCGGCTCTCTGTCTGCTTGTTCATTCCTGCATTCAGCCTGCGGTACTCTCTCTCTCTCTCTCTCTCTCTGTCTCTCAACCCTCCTTCTCTGTGCTTATCACCCTCTCTTTCTCTTAATCCCTCTCATTCTCTCACTTTCTGCCCTCCTCTTCCTATCTCTCCCCTCCCTCCCTCACACTATCCTTCACCCTCTCCATCTTTTCCCTCGCAGTGTGACAGTGAGTTGTTTGGACAGCAGCACCTGTAAGCTCAGAGCCCCCCCCCCCGCCGCACCAACCGGCCGGCCGACTTAATTAAATGCTATCTTGAGGAGCGAGCCCACAGCTTATCACGGATCAACAATGAGACCACAGAACCAACATATCCCCATCAATCAGTGCAAGCTTTATTAGCCCTGTCGCTATTAGTCACAGCTGTCTTCCACACATTCTTTCATCCTCGTTACCGACAGCAAGTAAGGACAGTTGCCTCAGAAACCCTAATGAAGGTTTTCCTAATTGTTTGTTTACACTGTAAGCGACTCATCTACATATTAGTCAGCAGCTATACACAATTTTAACGCGATAATAACGCGTTAACGCAAATTCGTTTTAACGCCACTAATTTCTTTAACGCAATCAATATTTCGGAGGTTGTTGCGGGCTCAGTTTTAAAGCTAGAGTGAAGATACTGGTATTATATGAAACTAGAAAATGCATGCAATGGTGTAAGCGTAGCGACTGAAAAATGAAAGCACATGCAAACGTACTTTGACGGAGGCCGAACGAAAGACAGCGAACTAACTAGAACAAATATTTTGCCTAGACTATTGCAAGACAATGCATTTCCAGTAAAGGACTTTGTGGTGCACACAAATTCCTTCACTTGTAGGCTTTTTTCAGCAAAAATAGTTATGTTTCAATGAGCCCAAGGATAGATACATGACAGTTGGGTAATGCTGCGCAGGAGGTTATAACCTTTTGCTGTATGCTGTCTTTCGTTCGGACTCCGTCGAAGTCCGTTTGCACCGATATTCTTTCTTTTTTTTGGTCGCTCCGCTCTCCATAACGCCTTTTCAATAGAAAAGCAGGTGTTTTGAGTGAACTATTCCTTCATATAGTTTTGTTTTTAAGGAGTTTTGACTTGTATACGGTATATTTGGACTAATAAAAGAATATGTGAATATGTGATTTTAATCGATTGACAGCAGAGAGATAAAAATCAATCAAATCACGAGTGAGATTCCCCTCAGCTGTTTTTACATTCCTTGTCTACAAATCATTTCACAAAAGCTTAAAATCAACATGTGGATAAAGAGACGGTCTCTGAAACGACTGGGCTTGTCATGTGGTGTTTACTGCTGTACGCATACACTCATTCCTCCCCTTCTGTGGAGAAAGAGTCGGTGAAAAGCAGAGGATGTGAAACGACCATGAAACGTGTGACGACAAAGAAGCAAGTGTTTGAAATGGACCCCCGAACAAAGGCAACGGCCGGCGCTGCAGTCTAATTCCATCCTTCAAATGACGGGCTTCGGAAAAGCCGCGACCGAAAGCAAAATGTCTGGAATGTCAGCGCTGACCTGACATCCCCGAAACCTGTAATCACGCGCTGTTGTTTGTGCATGCTGCGCTTTGTAGGAGCTTAAAGTCTTTCTGGCTTCACTTTGAACTTGACATGTTATTTTTTTTTAACTGCTGGTTTGATTCATCATCCATGTTGACCTCTATTATTTCTCTTATTATAAGGATGGTTATTCCAAATCAAGAAATCCACCATTTAAAGAGTGTCATGTTCTGAACTTGTGCTTAGAACAGACACATATACAGTAGATATTGGCGAACGAATGTCAGGCAACGCAGCGATCTTTAATGTCAAATGGGACGCACGGAGTTGTGACACTGAAGTCTTCATTTGCAAAAGGCAAGATGCAATTAAAACAGCGGTTGGTGTTGTGACTGCTTTAACCTCTCATCCATCTCCTTGTCAGGAATTTAAGATCGTGGTTAGAAACTCCTTTAAAATGGCCAAATGTTCCTGAGCCCTGACCTCTCAGCTGCAGAAGCTCAATTGCGCAGATGTCCACTGACTGTAATTAAAATACAATAAAGACGTTTGCACTGCAGGCTTTGCAAACAAACAGTACCATTTCATTTCAGCAGGCTTTTGTTTCTGAGTGGTTGCTAAGGCTGGCTATCTGGGATTCGATTCACAAGGTGCAGATTCGATTTCCGATTTGATTCGATATCTATTTGATCAGGGATATTTCAGTTACAATACCAATATAGCTTGGATGTTAACAAGGTTTTCAGAGAACTGGGGCTGCCACCTCTCGGTCGATTAGTCAACTAATCTGCCGCTCTGGTTTCAAGATTAATCGCAAATTAATCACACATTTTTTATCTGTTCAAAATGTACCTTAAAGGGAGATTTATCAAGTATTTAATCCTCTTATCAACATGGGAGTGGGTAAATATGCTGCTTTATGCAAATGTATGTATATATTTACTATTGGAAATCATTTAGAAACACAAAACAATGACAGATATTGTCCAGAAACCCTCACAGGTACTGCATTTAGCATAAAACAATATGCTCAAATCATAACATGACAAACTGCAGCCCAACAGGCAACAACATCTGTCAGTGTGTCAGTGTGCTGACTTGACTATGACTTGCCATCCAGATGTTTATCAGCTGTTCGAAGCGATCGAAGCAGAGACGAAATTAGCGCTGAAGTTGCCCGGCATGTTTCGATTCTACTGAGGTTGGCTAGTCGGTTTAAAGCTTCACGCACCCATGGGAAAAAAGGCACATAATAAAAGATTGATCTCTGGATTTAATGAATCGATATCGGATCGTAAACCTAGTGTTTAAGCAACTTTTCCTCAAAACCTCCACCTTTATTGAATCAATCAAGGCTTAAGACTCCTCCCTATAGCCAGTTGTCATGCTCTGCTGTAGTTTATGTGTGCAGTCCATCCAGTCCTCCATCTGGACATGTCTCGGCACTCGAGGAGCTTTGGATCAAAAAACTATCCATCAAATGCCGAGTAACCCTTTTTCAAATCCCTCTGCTGAGGCTGAAAACAATAAATGCTGTGTACGTACTGACGATGGTCTGTCATGTGGCCGGTCGTGATGCAGAGCGGGGCTCGTAAACACATGACGGCGGCCTGCGGGGACGTAAACAAAGAGCTGCAGATGCTCCCCGTGTCCGTCTGTCAGCGCTGACCTTTTCCCTTCGCTACATGAAACCAGCGAGGAACAGGGATCCCCCCAGTAAACACACACACACACACACACACACACCAAAAACACACCAGCTTGCATGACATCAGTGGATTGTGCTATCCAGAGCAGCAGCCTTCAAAAAGTCTCCCATCCTGCAGCTGCCCTTTAACTACCCTGCATTAAAGCTTCAGTAGGCAACACTTTGTTGGCATCATTGGGCAAAAATTCTATAATAACCTTTCAGCATGTTGTAATTCAAGTGTTTTGAGAGACTTCTGCACCTCCTCATGGCTCTGTTTTCAGCCTTTAATAAATCACAGGTCATTTCAGAGAGAGTGCAGCCTACTCTCACTCAAATGCTAGGTAGAGCAGCTAATCCATAATGTAACACAACAGTCTTAATGTAAACTGAACCGTTCTATTTCCTGAAGAGTGTAAATGAATCATCTAAACATTTCCTCTCACATCCAGAGCAGCAACGCAGCAGGTCAACGTTCGTTAAATATAGATGCTTAACAGCAGATGAAGGTTAAATCCCGACTATATATGACCAATATTACATGAGATAAATGTTGACGCACACGGCATTTACACATTCACACACCCACACAGAGGAGTATCATACATGCAGAGCTCCTCAGCGTGTGTGTTGTTGACCCTGCTGTACCTGATATCTCCTCCAGGCACTGTTTGGCTGTCTTGCTGTAGACCAGCTCTCCCTTGGTGGGGCTGAGGCAGGGGTCCGCTGGGGCCATCATGGTGCAGTCGTTTTCTGAGAACGTCCTGAGGGCAGCAGAGAATATATATATAAAACACAGCACTTACGAAGACGGGCTGAGATATCTCGACCACAGACACTACTTTCATTTCAAAAGGAGAGTTTTTTTACTGGAAGTGGTGAGAGCTTCTCCGGTGTCACGTTCATTCATTCACTGTCAGACAATGCAACGAAATTTCACACATTTGATGAGGGTCCAAGCCTGAAGACATCTACAGGCCATTTTCATAGCGCCACCTTGCGGCAACAGGAAGTTACGGTCGCTATACTTTGGCTTGCTACTCTCAGCAGGTTAACCAGATCTACCTCAAATTTGGTCAGTGAAATGTTAAGACTTCAATGATGCAACACTGCAAAGCTTTTGAGTTTTCGTGGGACGCCATTGCTATGGCAACCATTATTCGCCATGAAAAACGAAGCTGTATTCGACAGTGTAGAGATGCTTGCAAATGAATCATATTTGGCACACGCATTAAAAGTGCTAACATTAGTTATCTGATATGGTTCTTGTGCTTGTTTGGTGGCTGTTACTCAGTGGGTAGAGCAGGTCGTCATTTAACCTCAAGGTTTGCGGTTCGATCCCCGGTTCCTATTGTCTGTATGTCGAAGTGTCCTTGAGCAAAACACTGAACCCCAAGTTGCTCCCTGGATGCTAAAGGTCAAATTTGATGTATGTACCTGTATGTATATGATGATTCTAATAAAGTTTAAGTTGTTAGATTGTCTCATTAGCACCATTTGGTTTAGTATGGCATAAAAAAAACTATTATCACATTAAAAATGTAGCACCACATAAACATATTACGGTCTGTGGAGTGTATGAAATGGTGCAGTGTTTGTACAGCTGGAGTTGAAGGGTTAGAAAAGCATCAGCCAGAATGCTCTCTCTTCTGCATCCAGTCTGTTTTCTGTGTTTCTGCCATGTTCAACAAGAAAAGAGTTTGGATTCCTGAGTCCGTTTTTAGTCTACGTCACATGAGCAACAGATGGACACCTCTAAAGGGAGGCGGTCTCCGATGAGCTGTTTTCTGTGAGTGCTTCAGAGTGTGTGTGTGTGTGTGAAATATGTTTGTGTGCGACTGCCTCTCCTCCTCAGCCCTGAGCTGCATCTCGCTCCGCTGTTTGTTTGCTGATCTGAAGAAACAAGGATCGAGTCCAACACACTTCGCGAGATAACAGTCCTACGCACGCACGCACGTGCACGGCGAACATAGAGGAAACCACGTATGTACAAACAGTCAGAAACAGACACAGATAAACACGCTGACAGATGATGCTCACACAGCAACACACACGATGAAAAGCAAACTAACACTTTCAGCCATGTACACGTGAAAATCCTGAAATACACACAGTGAAGCTTTCATACAGAAACACACTAGCTACTGTATAGTATTCATCCACTCCCATACACACACACACACACACAAACACACACACTCCAGGGAGCACCACCACCTGCAGAGCTGCAGATAAAAATTGCGACAACAGCATCAGCCTGTGACTTCAGCTCGTGTGAAAGAGCTTTTTTCTTTTTTCTGCCTGCAAGTTTCCCTCAGCTCACCTCAGTAGATTCACAAAAAACACAGAGGCAAAGATATACACTATACTGCTGGGTTTAAAATAAGAAAGCAGATATATGGCGGAAAGGTAACAAATTATTATTTACTAAAAAATGATGTTGCTGCTTTTAAAAGGAAGGGTAACTTCACTGATAAGATTCAGATAATGCCTGTTTTTAACGTGTAACGAATGAAAATAGGGTCAACGTTAAAAAAAATGAAGTTATGGCTCAACCTCCTTCACCCCCTAGCTTTCAAATCGGTTGTGTTCCACTCAAAGTAGTTCACCACTTCACCTATCTTGGCTCCACACTCTCCTCAGACTGCTCCCTTAATACTGGAATAAACTGTCGCATCATCAAAGCCTCATCCGCCTTTGGGCGACTCCGTAGAAGGGTATTCGAAAACAAAAACCTAAAGATCAGTACCAGGGTTGCTGTTTACAACGCGGTATGTGCCCCATACAACATGGACCCCATACAGACGGCATATCACAAGCTTGGAGGCCTTCCACATTCGATGCCTCCGAAAAAATCCTTGGCCTCTCTTGGGAAGATCGGATGCCTTACACAGAGATCCTTTCCGTGACCAACTCCATCTGCATGGAAGCATCGGTGGCTAAGAAACAGGCCAGGCCAAGCCCTCTATGGGCAACTCAGCGATGCAAAACGGGCTGCTGGCGGACAAAAGAGGCGCTATAAGGACTATACTAAAGAACTCCTCAAGCGCTGCAACATAAACCCAACCTATCTAGAACATCTGGCACTCAGTAGGTCAGCCTGGTAGGTACACCTGTGCCAGAGCGGCCGAACAAATACATCACATCACTCAACAGAGGAGGACCGAAAGGCGTGTCCAACGACACCAGCGGGCAGCCGGCATTACCCCAACATCTGGGCTCCCTCGCCCCATCTGCGGGCGAGTGTGTGGCTCACGCATCGGCCTCCACAGCCACATGAAGTGGCACCGGCGCCAACTGCGCTGAACCCTCCCCTCCCCAAAACCCCCGTAATCATCAGACACCATGGACAGCTAAGAGAGAGAGAGAGTGGGGAGGGAACACCAATCAATCCTGCACACTAACTGCACCAAAGTTCTGCAGCCCCTCTGGAGGAGTGGGCGTGGAAGAGAAAGTGAACAAAGACAAAGATGCCTAATTGGGCTGAAAATGATGGTAAATTGCAGCACAGCGGGGGGCCTTTACGCTTACTGTCTGCATGCTGGGCGAGGCCTGCTGGCGGGGAAGAAGATGTCTAGCGAGAGAGGAGGAGGACGATGATGGAGGCTACAGGAATATGCTCATGAGGAAAAATCTTGGCACAGAAAATAAAAGGTAGAAGGACAATGAATCTGCACTCTACCTCAAAGGCAAGAACAAGGTGCTAACATAACCAGCGGATTCATACGCTCTTTGGTCCAGTGGAGAGAGCAGTGCGCCAACAATGACGACTATTATTATATAAAGGTTCTCTATACGATGTGTCTTCAGTCAGAGCTTTTAGTCACAGACTATGATATTTTGTGAAGACTGGGGATCTTGCAGGGTCACTATTTACAAGACTACAACTGGATTCCTTTTGAGATGATGAAAAACTGAAAAGAAAAACTGTTGACAAAGAAGTGGACAGAGTTTGCTGCAGCCCTCGAAATTACACTAAACGATCGAGATCACGGGAGCGCGCCGCAACTCTACCAAAACTCTCCAGACATATTATTTATTATTCATATTATTCCGACAATGGAAAAATACCTGCGACAGCTTGAAAAGTCGTCTGGTGTAAGTTCACTAAAGGGACTGTTTGTAACTTTTTAAGCGTATAAATGTACCGGGTCGGGACACATGCGCGCTTGCATATGCGCGTTCGCGTGCAGCCGCTCTCTGCCTGCTTGCCTTCACTCAGGCGCGTTCACCTCTAGACGTGAACACGCGCTAACTCCACACTGCAGAAGAGTTAGTTTAGTTCTGAGAATATCTAGTGAATGTACAGGGGACGTTTGTGCAGAAATAACTGCTGCAGCTCCTCCAGACCAACAGAGGTTTCCCGTGTCTTGTGAAGTAACGGAGCTCTGCAACGAGTTACGTTGTCTTCTCGTTACCGACCGGGTGCCGGTGTCTTCCTGCTCTCTCCGGTTGCGGGCGGAGAGAGCAGGAAGACACCGGCACCCGCCCCGCTGTCTCAGCCTGCGCTGAGGCAGGAAAAGCCAACACTAGGATCAGATCTAAATCATGTTCATGGAGAGACCTTCGTCTGGTCAGCTAACATTACTGCCAAGCAGCTGAAATATAGAGTGATATTGTGGTTTTAGCTGACCATAGGATTTCTGAAAGTTACAAATAGTCCCTTTAACATTAGCAGAGAGAGTAAAGCCTCTAACATCCCGACTGTGCATTTACTCTGCTGGTCATCTACGTCAGATTTTGAAATATCAATAATCAGAGATTATTGTTAATATTTGGTGTCTAATGGCCGCTAGAAACTTAAACTGTACTGGAGTGAGTAAGGAAACCTCCAGCTTCTCTCTCCAAATGCAAATTGTAAATTGGTTCGCCGACTCTCGTAACAGCTAATGTGTTATTTGATGAAGAATCAGCGAGAGGTTTGTATCTGAACAGCTGGAGCTGCGGCAACATTTTGAACTTCTAGCCCCAATTACTGACAAATATGGCAGCAAGTGGTAAACTCAAGTCCACGCTTCAAAATGCTCCTTCAGAACCCTGTGGGGGGACTTCACAGATGGTCCACGTCTTTCTCCACTCAATGTTTACTTTCTGCTCACCGAGTGGGCCGTCTGTGCTTTTACAGTTTCAGTTCTGGTTCCTCCTTCTTCACAGCTGACTATCACCCACTATCGGCCCAGGGCTGATAGTCGCGGCAGTTTTAACTTGCTAAATGTGTGGGATTAAAGTAATGCTAATGCTCAAAAGAAGGCGCAGCTCAGTGTGGCAGAGCTGACTGTGCACAACGGAGGAGCGAGACGGGAGAGGGAGAGAAGGGGTGAAGGATTAAGTCTTGTTTAATGGGATTCCTAACTCTCTTTCTCTCCGAGCACAAAGGCATCCCAGAGACTTTGGCGGCTCTTCCGGTTTTTTTTCCCCCCTGGATTACCTCTGCTGTTGTAAGAGAAAACCGGCCCTGCTGGGCAGATTTACCTCACTTCCTGCACCTCTGATGGTCTGCAGTGCCAGGGAACCACGCGCCAGCTGCATGCATCAAAAAACAACACCGGTTGAATGGTGAGAGGAGGAGAGGGTTCCCGAACGCCGCCGATGTCTGGATGCTCACATCAAAGATGAAGCCCAGACAGTTAAATAATAGGCTTTGGCAAGCGTCAGGCAGGGGATGTTAATTTGTTCTGTAATGACTGTGACGAGATGTGGAGGCGAGAGCAAGAAGAACAGTGGGGAACGCCAGCTGATCACTGGGAGTGCTCCAGGAATATATACTGGATGTG
This sequence comes from Sebastes fasciatus, assembly GCF_043250625.1. NCBI lineage: Eukaryota > Metazoa > Chordata > Actinopteri > Perciformes > Sebastidae > Sebastes > Sebastes fasciatus. The sequence continues at coordinate 4,083,836 of NC_133817.1, read as the reverse complement.
TGGCTGGATGTGTGCAGGTAGGACTTTGAGAAACAGAGTCAACTTTAGGCTATGGAGGATATGAGAAACATCTAGACATTGTTCAATATTGCGACAACGATATGACAACAAATATTTAAGTGTGAAAAAGTATACATATACTTTAAATATAACTAGGCTAAATGCTGTTTCTAGAGCAGCAACAGTAATGTTTACAACAGCAAATTCACTTTATGAACTCATTAATATCTCACCGGAAAAAAATCTAAAATGTTAATAAAATAAATCATATTCCTGACATGAAAATATTGAGTGAAGCTTAGAAAGACTGAACTTGGCGTGTGAATCTCTGGCATAAGTATGAGTATTTCTTTCTCTTAGTACTTCTGAAGGTCCTTTCAGACACAACGCGACATCACTGCGCTCTGAAACACATTATTTCCATTGGCAGCGCTGCCGCGCCACAACGGCTTTTTGTCGCATCGAGCAAGGCCCGACTTTGGGCGCCTCATGCTCATGCGAGCGCAGCTTAAACATGAGCTGTCGCAAGCGTAGAGCGGTCTCTTCTGCCGGGAAACGACAGTTGGTGTAGCTCTATTGTCATCCGGGTGGAAACAGTAGGGATTATACACACTGTTCATTTCCAGAAACCAGCTAAGATAACGAAAAGGAGGGTACAAAAAGTGTGAAAATCTGCTATATATGGGGGGAAAAAAAGGGGGAATTGGATTGAAAACGGGAGTTAGATACGTGGCAAACTAAGCTAAACAGTTTGACTACATAGATACTGCAACACACACACAGACACACACACTTGTCTCACCTGTACATGAAGGGGGCCACAGTGGCGGTGTTGGGGTGGTTGTGCTGCTGCTGCTGAGGAAGCTGAACTACTCCGTTCCCTCCAAGCGCTCCCCCTCCGCCCCCTCCTCCTCCTCCCAGCATCCCAGTGGACCCCGACAGGGCCGAGGTGCTGGTGGAGGAGGTCATGCTGGTCCTTTTGCCTTCTTGGCCCCCACCGGAGCGCTGGATGTAGAAACTCCCACCCTGCCCTCCTTTCGTCAGCTTGGCTCGGTCCCCGTCTCCGCCTCCGCCCCGCATGTTGCCGCTGCTGTTTAAGGCGGCCTGGCTTTGGCTCTGCGACTGACTCTGAGGCTTGGACGTCGCGGCGGAGGGAGCTTTAAGTCCCGGCTTGGGGATGCTGCTGGAAACCGGAGAGGTGCCGACATCTTTCTTCCCAGATGACGGCTTCCCTCCCTTGGGGATGAGGCTGGCGATTTTGGAGCTTTTCTTGTTGGGGTCTGCAAATGACTCGCGCTCGTCTTTGGGTGGAGTGCTGTCTTTAGAAGATTTCCCAGATCTGCTTTTGTCCTCCTTGTCTTTGGACGAGGCCATGGACCTGCTGCCATTGGCAGACGCTTTTGAAAATGAAGAGGAGGGTGAGGAAGCTTTGCTCGGCGCATTGAGGGACGGCGGAGTGGTCTTGGTGGACATCTGCTTGGCCGTAGCACTGCTACTGCCGCTGCTGCACACCGACCCCGTGGGCGTCAGTGTGTCCTCGCCGTACTCCGACAAGTCGTCCTCTTCCTGCAGGGACATCTCCGCCACGGACGGAGACGTTCGTGAAGCCGATCTTGGGTTGATCAGGCGGAACTTCTCCAGCATGGACCTCTGGGGTCCGCCGCCGCCGGCCGACCCTGCTTTTGATCCGTCACCGCCGTGCAGCTGAAGGCCGTCAGAGGGTGAGAGGGCGGGGGAGTGCGTGGGGCTCGCCAGCATGGACGAGGTGGCGCTGTGTTTGAGGTTCATGGACTTGCTGCGCCAGGACTTGCCGGTGGTGGGAGAGGGGATGGCAGAGGCCAGCTGCTGCCCGCTGAGGCTGGTGGGAACCGTCCCACCAATACTGCTCCCGTTCATCCCACCGGGTACTGGGATACCCCTCACCGCTTCTGAGCCAGGGGAGAAGAGAGGAACAGGAAGGACAGGTGTTAGGAGCGGGCTCATTTGGTAAATTAACACATTAATACGATACAGTGAAATAACAAAACTCAGAGGAGCGGCTCGTCACTTAAAGGAGAATAGCTGGTCCACCTTAACAGCCCACCTTTAGTGAGTTTGAGCTGGTGTTACAGATACAGGAGATTGGCTCAGGTCTTGAGGAGTTTTAGCATTTATTCACCTACAAATAAACTGTGCAATTTGTTTTAATTCTGTTATTCATTCATATAAGACAGACATCTGATATCTAATTTTGGAACATTTGTACATAGTAGTAGTAGTATCCATTGTAGTGACTCTGACACCGGTAAGAATCTTAAAAGCAAACCAAAAAGTTTGGAGCACACACTCAAACTTTCTCTTCCTGGATTTATTTGAAAACCTTTTTCTAAAGTCACAGCTGAATCCTCCGCTGTCTTCCTCTATGGCTTTACACACATTCAGCTCAAAAGTCAAACAAAACTGGGAAACTTTCAGAAGGATTTCAGCGTTATTCCCGATTGACAGAGTATCTACAGTAGGTCGTGGTTAAAAGAGAGAAAAGATTTCACTGTTATTATTACGCTGGAGTCTCCACGGAGTTTGCTGCACTGGAGCGTGCTGTAGCTTCCTGTTAAGACTTCCGCCCCACACTTCTACAGAGGCCTGTCACAGCTTGTTTGCAGGTGGATAACAGTGGTTGTAAGGGACGGGCCACCGTGTTGTAACCGTGACAACAGAAGAGATCACATGTTAAAATGGATGGAGAATTTCCTTCTGAAGGGGAAACCATTCACCCCCAGATTCACCGTTCAACATCAGTCTTTGATGATCAGCATGTTCTCTGTTCTTGGAGTTTAAGGATGTATCTTTTAATTTAAAGTTTCGAACTTTTAAAGTTCTGCAGAAGAATTTGAGCAAACTTGAACTTATAAAATGTCTTCATATTGAGGCTGCAGTTGGTGTAGAAATTGATGTCTGTTCCTCTGACCCAGGGATTCCTCTTTGCATGACTATTCAACACCGGTGGCAGATGGCAGCTCTAAAAGAAAGCCATTGTCTTGCTCTTTTTGGGACTTCAAAACCAAAATCCCTCAAATGTTTCTTGCTGTAAAATGGAAATATCGGGTCATCATGTCATCCACGTTTAGCCATTTATCTACACATATAAGAGCTAGGACTACAGCGATCGCTTTTAAAGATAGAGTGAAGATACTGGTATCATATGAAACTAGAAAACCTGATGAATCCATTGGTACCAAATATGTCATAGTAGCTTGGAGGCTAAATAACGCTCCAAACTTACGCTAAGTTTTGGTGAGGAAAAACTCTCATGGACATTTTCAAAGGGGTCTCTTGACCTCTGACCTCCAGATATGTGAATGTAAATGGGTTCTATGGGTACCCACGAGTCTCCCCTTTACAGACATGCCCACTTTATGATAATCACATGCAGTTTTGGGCAAGTCATAGTCAAGTCAGCACACTGACACACTGACAGCTGTTGTTGCCTGTTGGGCTGCAGTTTGCCATGTTATAATTTGAGCATATTTTCTATGCTAAATGCAGAACCTGTGAGGGTTTCTGGACAACATCTGTCATTGTTTTGTGTTGTTAGTTGATTTCCGATGATAAATACCTACATTTGCATTCACATTCACTGGCATTTATTGAATTCCAGGCCTGATTGCTGAGCTATGACGCATCACAAAGGTGTTCACTTCTACCAGATTTTCAGTCAAATGGTGCAAAGAAAGTTGAAACACGCCGAGCCAAACCACACACACATTCACACAGAGCACATAAACATCCATCATGCGTGTAAAATAAATGTTTTAGGGTCCAGCGTAGAGCATTAACCTTTACACACACACACCACTTTTCATGGCTGGTTGATACTAAGACCATCAGCATCCTCCTTCTCTCTCTCTCTCTCTCTCTCTCTCACTCACATTCAGGATCCAGCAGTAGCAGACAGATAAGTATAGTATTTGAGGAAGATGGACACAACAGACGACAGGCAGAAACCCATCTCCTCCTGGATGTGAGTTTGAGGCCGCTTCAGAGGAAAAAGAGACGCAGACGAAGGAGACGGAGGAGAAAGAAAAAAGAAGAAGAAGAGGAAAGGCGGAATTAGAGATGGGGCGGGAATAAAGAGAAGAAGGCGACGGAGTGACAGCGTGAAGTTATGCACCATTACACTGAGTGAGTGTCTGTCTGGCTGTCAGTCAGCTCGGTGAGCAGGGTTCAAGCTGGCTGTGAGTCACCTCCAGTCTGCAGTTTAAAGCCCCTCTTCTCTCTGGCAGCCAGAGGGGAGTGAAGGGGAGGAGAGGAGGGAGTTCAGTTTCAGCTGTGGCCGGGGTCCAGAGACTTTAACCGGCTTACACGTCTGACAACATTCTCTAAGACCTTAAAACATGCCCGAAGACGCCTCAGTGCACTGTGACAGATCCGGAGTGAAAAGTGCAATCTGTCAGGCTATAACAGAGACTTTACATTGTGTGCCGACAGTAAAATAAAACCTTTTTATTTACCTCCGTATGTCTTCATTCAAGACAGCCAATTATTATTATCACCATATACTCATTACGACTTCAAGAGAGACACTTCACTGCAACTTCTGCTAAACTTCTGGTATTCTAATTTTGTTTTATAGGTCTTTGGTCGATCATCAGGTATAAAACTACTGCCGCTAATGCCGAGGGCGCTCAAGAATATCTTACTGACATCATCTCAGGAAACAAGCCAATGAAAAACCAGCTGGGTACTAAAACGTACCGGTCATCACTTTTACAAACAACGTACCGATACATGAACTGGACTAAAACACTATACGTATATATAGTGAAGTATCTACATGGTTGAAGCATTAATGATTTATTGTGGCATAAATATTATGTTAATTTAAGCAACATTTTATGTAAATCTCAAAAAGTTTAACATACATTGAAATAGAACAGGAGTAGAATCAAATCAACGGTCCACCAGAGTCCGACATCAGAGCTGCGCCCATAGCAACGGTCTGTTATACATAGCAACGGTCTGTTATAAGGAAATAACAGACGCCGTAGAACGCCGTTATTCACCAATCAGAATCGAGTATTCAACATAGCCGTGCAATAACAATATTTAGGGGTCTTACTACAAAACCAGCCGTCTCAAAAAAAAAGTTTGACCAATGAAATGTATCATCTTCCTCTAATTCTGAAGACTTCATTTATTCTACTTAAAGCTTCAGTAGGCAGTATATGTTTGGCTTCATTGACCTTTCAGCATATTGTAATTCAAGTGTTCTGAGAGGAAACTAGACTTCTGCTCCTCCTCATGGCTCTGTTTTCAGGCTTTAGAAAATCTAGCCTGTGACGGGAGACTTTGACCAATCACAGGTCATTTCATTGAGAGAGCGTTCCTATTGGCTGTGCTCCGGTCATGTGACCGGTACTAGTGTTCCTTCACCAGATTTTACAATGGCGGCGGCGTCACAAACTTTCTCATTTTAAAGCTAAACCGTGCACTACAAGATGATTCTGAGAACATCTGAGAAGAGAAATAGGCATTAACGTAACAGAATATTGATTCATATTTGATCAGCGCTGCCTAGTTTGACCGTTTGGTCTGATCAGCTCTTACTGCTTTTTTCCTCCGGTCTGTGAAATCTTGCAGATGCCGTTAGGAGCACCGGAGGTTTCCAGGTTACCTGTTTCATGTACTACTGTCACGATATAGCGACCGTTTTATAAAAATACCTTTTTTAAAAATCATATTTGCTCCAATCTCGCCTACTGCAGCTTTAATATTCGAGCACGGACAAAAGAGCGCATGTGACTTATCTGAATGTGTCGGCGAGTTGTGTGAAAGTGTGTCAGTACAATAGCAGAACCTCCTCTTGCCTGCATAAGAACATTGTTTCTGCATGTTTAAAGGGCAACGAACCGGCAGACACTCTCAAGTTTTCCTGTAATGAGTTCACGGGTTAGAAAGCTGGATGAGCCAGAGTACGGAGGGTCCTGATCTCAGACCAACCAATAGATCCTCATCAGATAAACTCACTAATTAGCTGGTGTAAAGAAACCACACCCTTATTTTGTGTGTGTCTAGATAGTCGTCTGATACTGATGATATAAACATGGACGAGACAGCGTGTGTTTCTGTGTTTCTAGCGTGTGTCCTCTCCGCCACCCTTCATCTTTAGACTTGGTGGTCCTCGGGGCAGTTTATGAATGTGAATGAAGAGGTCACGAGCGTTTGTGTGATTCTGTGCGTGTCTCTCCTGTTTGTGTGTCCACTCAATTAACCTCGTCTTTAGAGATCCCCTCTCTCTCTCCCTCCCTCCCCGTTCCTCCTCCTCCTTCCCCAAACCCCGGAGGCTGTTTTTTCGCAGCGCCGCCACACTTTTTCACCGTGCAGTGACTCGCCGTTGCCATGGCAACAGACTCCTCTATTCTTTTCTTTTTTTTTTTTTTTTTTGTTGCCTCAGCGGCCGAGGAATGAAATGTCATTTCTCCTGGGGTGGACCCCTCTGTTCATGGACACACGTATACGTGTTGTCTGCAACTGCACAACAAGTGATGCAGAGAAACTGAACGCCTAGGTTTAAGTGATAATATGCATATTTGGATCACATGCATGTACACAGATGCACTGACACCAGTTAACACCTGCAGCCAGTTTTGCAGTAGTAACATTTTTTACTCCTCTGCAGCTCTTGTTTTGGATGCATCGGATCACACTCCTGTAGCTGCTCTTCCCATTACATCACTGTCAGACAGATAACACATTATCGCCTCGCTGGAGGAAGTCAGCAGCTTCTCCACTCAGCTTTCACCAAGTTCAGCAATCGCCTCGTCATCCTCATTCCTGACAACGAGCAGAGCGATCACCAACTTTCTTTTAGTCCCATTTTTTACAAGCGTGCCCTTTTGATGCTTTAATTTAATTGGCTGAAGCTGATGAGATTTAGTTGCATGGCAACAAGAATGATGCTCTTTGTGCCCTTTGAGCTCTTTGGTCAGAGCGCCACTGTCTGTGAGCAGAGAAACAAAACAACAATTCATCCCCATGAGGCCATAAATGCCGAGGGGATGGGTACCGAAACCTGGTGTTAAACGGGCACCGGTGCTAAATGATTAAAGACCGGAGTATTGATAAGCATAAGCATTGGGACACACTCTTAAAACTGGAGGTTTTGTATATAACGGGATGTGGCTCTGGTGAAAATAACGTTGGTCTGAAGTGTTTTAGAAAAAACTTGAAAAGACTATTGACAAAAATCTGAAAAGCTCTCTAGGCTTTTTTTTTGCGTACACTTTTGAGATGATCTCTAACTTTAGCCTGTCTCCTGCCAAGTCCTTCAAGACCCACGCTTCACGCTATCGCATCATAAGGTAAAAATAACACCTGTGCAACATCTGTCGAGCTTTAGGCTGCACTGCAAATCTGGTAAAGATTGATCCCTGCTGGATTATTGAGGAGGAACCTTGCTGAGTATTGAACTGTGTAGTGATCTGAGATCTTTTCAGGATGCATTTTCTGTTCATATCTGAATCATGTATTTAAAATAAAGGCTTGTAAATCCACAAGTGGAAAAAAACCCATAAAAGGATGCAAGATTAAAGAGAGAAAAACTCTTCCTGGAGACACTTCCTGTATCTGTTTCTGTCTCTTGCTCTCTCTGCTACCTGCTTTTGCTCAGAAGGTTCTGTCTGCATCGCTGACATTTACCCACAATTGATTTTTCTTTTTTTCCCCGTTTTACTTTAGACCAAAACACCGTTTCATCTCCCCTGCAGTGAAGCTCCAACGCCTAGTGTCTTATCCTCTGCAAACTGAAGCTTTGTCTTCTGGCAGGACTCAACTATTCTCACAGAACAATGAAAAGAAACCGATCGACTGGATCCTTTTATAATCAGTTTGCTGAGGATAAACCTAAATCAGTTTCTCAATCATTTCCACTTCCCCTTTGCTCTCTTTTCATATCCAAACACTTGAGCTCACACTCCATGTCCACCTCCCGACTTCCATGATCTCTCGCCATGCCTTCCCTCTTCCTCTCACTGAAGAGTTTGACGTTTCAGACAGAAATTGGAGGGGTGAGTGCACATCCTGCGTGGACTTTTAGGGTTGAACACGCAAGAGAAAGACAGAATCAAAAAGAGAAGCCACTCACTGCATCTTCCCTCCACCTCCATCACCTCCTACTGATCCCGTCTCAACTCTACAAACTGAATCCTGCAAGTATTGTCATGTATTTCCATGTATTACAGCCACAAACTAGAGACCTAGAGCATTCAGAGGATGGATGGATCAAACTAGAGACCTAGAGCATTCAGAGGATGGATGGATCAGACTAGAGACCTAGAGCATTCAGAGGATGGATGGATCAAACTAGAGACCTAGAGCATTCAGAGGATGGATGGATCAGACTAGAGACCTAGAGCATTCAGAGGATGGATGGCTTTCCTCCGGGGGTTTCTGAACATTGCTGAAAAATGCAATTCTTGTAGAATTGTCAGAAGTTTTTGGTCCCAAATCACAGCATGACTTTTTCTACGGTGTTCCTCAATGTCTTGGTGTCTTAATGTGGTATTTTGGAGGGATTATTGATCACTTTTATCAATTCTCAAGCGGTAACAAATGGCTAAATTTAGCACCAAATCTGTGTAACAAATGATATCAATCCAAATATTGCTGCAAATACTTGAAACATAATAGAGCATGGGAATGACCATCACATACTTCTACTGTTAACCTGCTATCTCCCCCTAAAGACCACCTGCACCCTCCTAAAAAAAGACAGATTGTGGGTCTCAGAGGGTTAAAATCAAAGATCTCATTAGTTAGACGACATTATATGATTCCATGCTGTATATTGCGAGCCAAAGCAAAACTGTCTCTCATTATAACGCCATAAACTCCTCACGAATGGTTTTAATTATTAAAACGACTGTGAGCAGTGGGATCGATTTGAATTATTATTATGAGCCAATAAGTCACGATAAATCCGCCGAATGTGCCAAAAAGGAAATCTTAAAGCTATTATGAGTAGTAAGTGAGCCAATAGCGAAGTAATTAAAGCATTGTGAGCAGATATATATTTACTTGTAACAACAGAAAGAGGCCGTTAAAGAAATTATTTATTTGTGCATAATCAATTTTGTGTTAAATAAACTGCCAAAAAATCTGCTGTGAGACCCTTCTCTCAAAAACATAATCACTCTGATTAGCTTCATCATGCTTGACGGAGCTGAATTCGCCCCTTCGGTCGTCCCCTCAAATGGCTTTTGCCGTGCTGTGAAAACTCTATTTAATGGCATCCATTATAACTCACTTGGAATAAAGAACTGGGGGATGATTCAGCAGACTGGTGAAAGACTGGCAAAGTGAGGGACCGGTTCTCTCTGCAGCCTCGTCTGTCTGAGTCAGTGGTGCCACCAAGTGGTTCGGATGGAGAATGTAAAATGCTCCATCCTACCATCAACTTCTACTCCAGCTCTCTGACAATATCACAATCTTGTGTTGTAGTACTAGTCATATCCTCACCTCTGTCGTTGCCGCTGGCATACTGAAGAGGCTTGCTCTTGTCGATGCTGTTGAAGCTTTGGCTGCGGCGGTTGAGGTTGGACGAGCCCGGGCTCCTGGAGGCCCCGCTGCCTGCAGCAGGAACTCTGGAGGGGCCTGGTAACCTGCAAGAGAAGGGATTGGATGTTAAGATAACATATTTGAAGTAGAGCTCATCTGGGAGGGCAGAAATATGTCTACATGACAATATTACATTGTAAATCATTGTCTGCACCCACCGGAGACTTAACTTATTGCTGCCTTTAGAGCAGCTTTTCCTCAGACGAGGTTTTGAATAAATAAAACTCTCATGCACATTCAAAGAGTTATTGGTTGCTGTAATTGTTCCTCTTCTCCATACCCATGAGGAAACTCCATTCCTATGTACTAGGGATGTCACAATACTACAATTTAGTAGTCAATACCAAAACCAGTGAAATTACATTATTCACGATACCATGGTAAAAAAACAAAAACAAAACAATAAATCCTATGTACATCAACATACACTCCTTTATTACAGTCTGCATACTGTTATTTGCGATGTGATGTGCATGACTGCATGTGATTATCATAAAGTGGGCATGTCTGTAAAGGGGAGACTCGTGGGTACCCATAGAACCCATTTACATTCACATATCTGGAGGTCAGAGGTCAAGGGACCCCTTTGAAAATGGCCATGAGAGTTTTTCCTCGCCAAAATTTAGTAAAAGTTTGCAGCGTTATTTAGCCTCCTTCATGACAAGCTAGTATGACATGGTTGGTACCAATGGATTCTTTAGGTTTTCTAGTTTCATATGATACCAGTATCTTCACTCTAGATCTAAAACTGAGCACGCTACAACCTAACGAGAGTTGCGTTAATGCGTTGAAGAAATTAGTGTCGTTAAAAGCTTGGACAACCCTCTGGCCTCTAGGGACCAAAGCTATGGTCTCCTCCGCGTCCTCCGACCGCGGCCAACACTGTTTAACAGACGGGCTTCACTAGATGCAACTTTGCGGTTTTGGAGCTTCCGCGTAGTTCGTGTTGGAGTCCGAGTCTGATCAGCGTAGCCACATGCGAGCGTGCATGGGACACCGACCTGCAATGATTTATACGTCTAAGAAGTTACAAACAGTCCCTTTAAGATAGACTTGAAAAACTTGTGAACCTGTCCTTTAAATTGGAGCCGTGGATGGTGAGAAACCCTGCAGATAAAAGACCACAAGTTAGGCGAAGAAAGTCCGACTCCCTATAAGTTGAAAGAGTCTCTCCGTTGTGTCGTGAATACTGACCCTGGGCTCGGTGTGTGAGATGAAGAGAGATCAAGAGAGTGCTGTGAGACAGAGCGTGTGTGTTCCACTGTGGGTTGAGAAAGAAGGATGAAAGAAGGAGGTGAACTCTGGTGAAACTATGTGACAGAATATAGAAAGACACAAAAGTCAGCTTCATGACAGGTCAACTGAGATCCGTCAGCACTCATGAAAACAGACGACGGAGACGATGCGACGGCTCTTTATTCCCTCCTCCATGTTTAGTCACTATGCCTTTCTGTCTTCACTGACACTGTATAGAGAAACAGAGGCTTACACGCACACCTACCGGGGAGGGTTTTTGTGTTTCTCAGTCTCTCTACACACTTTCGCATAATCTCCTTTCTACTCAACAGAGTCAAAGCTGCCAGTGTCAAATGTTGATTTGCCGCGCCGCAGCTGGAGGATTTTCACGACTCCCACGAGGACAATAAAAGAATTATCTCATCAAAAACCTGTTGTTATTGTACAATAACTTTATATTGCGTTTCGTTTGCACTTTGCCATATGCTTTTACCCATCTGATTTGTTAGTAAGTTATTTCAAAAACAGATTTGGCATCTGGCGTACGGATCACAACAAGATTTATGACAACTGGGATTTATCTCTACCATTAATCTTTACTATTACGGTTTGATGTGATTTTTATGAACTGATTCCGAAGACTGCTTTTTTTACGTCACAGTTTAGTTATATATATGTTTTTTCTTCTTCACGATCTGCTTGTTTGTGACTAGACTGCAGAGGAATCCAATCGAAATGTACGTCTGACAAGAGATAGAAAGACAAGAAGCAGCACAGAGTCTCACAGCGGACAAGGTGGGAGTAAAAGGTAGGTAACGCTGTAAAAAAAAAGGGCACGGAGTGACGACCTTGCCTGCATCAGAGGGCCGTGGGTGTTTCCATTCATAGCCTGCCTCTTTGTCGCTATTAAGAAGGAAAAAAAACGACTTCTGTCTCCCTGCACGAATGCTGCCGTGATGTCCTTTCACAAAGATAATCGATTTGCTACGCCGAATATGTCACTCGCGTCTGTATCGCAGATGGAGACGAGATGTCGGAGGGGAAATTCTTTTTAAAAAGGGTGGAATCCTGAAGTGGTCAAAACCCCCCCGACGGAAAAAAACCCCAACATATTTCATTTGTTCCATTTTGTCTTTTTTCGGCTCTGACATAATAAAACTAAACAAACAGAAATTGACATGTAGCATTGATTAAAAACTTGATTATACGTTATAAAACACTGCCCCGAAGAGCCGGTTTATTCCTTTGGCAAATAGAAGTAGCTATGATGAACTTCATCTGGATGTTCTCTTCTCCATGATTCACTTTCTGCTTTTTCTTTATACACTATCAAACACACCAAGTCAAACTTTATTTTGTCACACTGGTTGCAACTGATAAGAAAGGCGACAGAGTGACCAAATCAATAGTGGTACTGGAGAAGCAATCTTTTATTTCCCCAGAGTGCCCGTTCGACACTTCAGGATGCGGATCAGTAATACAGCAGAATTAAAAGCTGGTGATCTGCCTTTTGGCCTCAAACACATCACTGGATCTGGAATCTATTTGGTCCAAATTCTAAGAGAGATAGTCATGAAAAGACGTCTGCAACACGCACTGCTGCCAGCACCCTACTAATGCACAATCCACATCTCAAGTTTACAGATACAGATACAGAATACTCTTTATTATAGGGCTGTCGATCGATTAAAATATGTAATTGCTATTAATCGCAAGGGAGATTTGTCAAGTATTTAATACTCTTATCAACATGGGAGTGGGCAAATATGCTGCTTTATGCAAATGTATGTATATATTTATTATTGGAAATCAATTAACAACACAAAACAATGACAAATATTGTCCAGAAACCCTCACAGGTACTGCATTTAGCATAAAACAATATGCTCACATCATAACATGACACACTCAAGCCCAACACTCAAGCTGCGATTATCCTAGAGGTCACCACAGGTCAAAAATGCAATGAAATGTCTGCTATGAGGACTAACATCATCACACATAAATACAATTGGGCTCATTGGATCCACGAGAGTATAGTTGGTACCAATGGGTTCCTTAGGTTTTCTAGTTTCATATGATATTTGTACCTTCGCTCTAGCTCACCAAACCTCCTGCAGCACCTGAAAGACAGTACAGATGGTCGGGGTTTGCAGGTCTCAGGGGGTTGAACAAAGTCTGCAACACATACTGCAGCTTGTCTCAGTGGAATGCACAATCCACATCTCAGTTTACGGAGACTTTTTATGAAGTATTTTTTTGACTTGACACATGAAATATCACTGTTTTCACAGACTACACAATAAAAAAAACATGTATCACCTGGCCATGCTAACACCACTGCTATAGGACAGCTCACTAACTGATGTCAGTGAAGCAAATGATGCTCTAAGCTGCAGGGTTTATCAGACAAACCATCCGCTGCATTCTCTGATAAAACAAGAAACACAGAAAGCATGCAATGAAAAATTCAGCACTCCTCCTATATTGCAGTGGAGGGACTGCTGCAAAAGTTTACTCTGGGTGTCCCCCTTGAAAAATAGAACAAGGCTCAGCGATGAAGCAACCTGCACAGCGTGAAGTCGGAGCAAAACTGCCTAATAAGTCGGTCCGTGTGCTGAACGATGCAAACATTGTTTTTGCACAGGCACTTGTTCAAAAATAAAAAAAATGTGCTCAAGTGCAAAAAAAAATAAGTGACATCAAGAAGCAGCAGATCCCAAAACATCTGACGGCGGCGACACCAGCAGACTTCACTCTGATTAGAAAAAGCTGATCCAAGCCTGAGACTTGGTGGTCTGCTCTGAGCTGCAGAGGTGGTCTGAGGCTGCCACTCACACATGGACTAGTAGAGTAGCAAACCCATAATACAGAGAGAAAAGGAGAGAAATGACTAGGGGTGGGAAAAAATCAATTCACCTATGAAATTTTCATGAATTTGAAATTGATTTTTTGATGCCAGAATCAATATATTTGCTTCATTTGAGTCTATGCGGAGGTAGAAGGAAGTTTTTATTGTTGTAGTCTGAGTAACGTGACGTCATATCTGCACCCTCACATGTTAAATCCAGCGTGGTAAACACTACACATCCAGTAAAGTATGGAAACACTTTGGGTTTCATGCATTGACAGGAAAAGCAGAGCTAGACATCACGGCTAAAGCTGCATGCTAACTCTGTCACGGACAGGAAACATTATAGTATCGCGGTAACGTGGCGGTCATTCAGCGGTCGACGCTACAACTGTAGAGCACCCATATACTGACATTTATGTTAAATGCATTCAAACGGCCCCGATGGAGCTGACCATGGATGGATAAAGAGAACGGAGCTGACGGGAGAGCTAGAGACCACCTTGGAGAAGTTAGAGGAAGTAGACACGTGGGACTACGTCCGGTTTTCAAAATAAGGTGTTAACAAAGGGAACTGTATATACAAAAATACATAAATTTTTACTGTATTAATTAGAGATTTTCCAAAGTAAAAGTCCCTAGAAGTGTATGATTCAACTTTTTCCCATGGTCTAGTGTTAAAAAACTTTAAAAAAGAAAATCGCAATAAATCCTAATATCGAATTGCAACACTGAAAAATCGCAATACATATCGAATCCACACCCATCCTTTAGTACAATCAACAAGGGAAGGAATGGAAGAGAGTGAGAGAGCAAACAATTAAAAGAAGACATGAAGAAAGAACAAAGGAGAGAATTGAAAGAACGGGAGTGAAAGGGAAATGTGCTCAGATAGGGAGAGAGAATCAGAGAGAAAAAAAATAGTGTAGCTGCAAACCCAGGCAGAGAAGATGAGAGATAAACAGTGAGAAAATGAGGCAATTCAAATGGAAATCAGAGGAAGTCCCTTTTATCATAAGATTCTTTCATCTCGCAAAATACATGTTTGATAATGCATCAGCAAAATGGAGCGTGAGAGGGGAAATGAAATTCTGGACAATGATTTTGTTTTATGACGTACTCTGGGGAAGTGTATCAGACACAGAGGACGGCGAGGTGAGGACGAGAGAGGGAACGGACAAACACATCATTCAGCCTGTTAGTCAGTCGCCGGCTCTCCACCAGAGGAGGGGAGCACTTACGATTAACTTCTCCTGCCGAGGTTCGGCCAGCGATTATGCCAACTTCCACTCTCCAGTTTGCCTGAGTGCAGGTTATCTGGTGCAGCCAGCCGGGAGTTCACACTACCTTCAGGCTGAAGCCACCTCGGGCTCAGTAAAGTGGAAGAAAGATACCACAGGCTAGCGGGAGGCCAACAAGCTGTCAAACATCACCCCCTGTTGCAAAGACGGTGAACTTTAAGGACCATATTTCAGCACTTTTAGAATAATAATCAAATCTATTTTTGCATTATTGCTAGATTTTTCCAAACCCTGAGTGTTTTAAATGGATATTTTTCTACTGGTTCAGGTCCGCCACTGATTTCTATTCTATATTTTATGAAAAATCAATGAGCAGACTTCTTGAAACTAGGGATGCATTGATCCAACTTTTTCAGTCCCAATACCGATACCTGAGCTTTGGTTATTGGATCCGATACCAGTGTATAATTAATAAGTTGTATGCCTCGCTGTGTGGAAGTGACTGGGATCATTCATTAATGTGTAAGGCAACATCAGGCTTGACTTAAACATTGCTTTCTTAACTTTGTAAAACAAAATGTAACGATTAAATACTAAGGCTGGCAAATTTTTTATCTGCTCAAAATGTACCTTAAAGGGAGATTTGTCAAGTATTTATCAACATGTGTGCCCATCACAAGTGCTCTGTAGCATATGCATAGATAGATGCTGATCATGGGTGACCCCCAGGGGTAAAAGTAAAAGCACTTGTGTGTGTTTGCACCAGGTCAGTTTGTTCAGACTGTAAAGCTGTTATAGTTTTGGTCAGGTGTCTTCAACAAACAAAGAACCACAGAGCGGTTCATCAGAAAGAAAGAAATGAGTACCGACGAGAGGAAGCAAGCCATTCTGAAGTGTAGAGATGCACAACAAGCTCTATATCGGCACCCATAATAATCATCCTTGGAAAGCCGAGCATAAAACTATGAAACCACCTCTTGTCTTGAGCCTATGTAGCCATTTCTCTGTGCAAACTTAACTGGTATGAACACCAAAGAATATAAGTAATACCCAGCTGGATAGCATGAGTCTAAACAAAACTGCAAGACAGTGGACCTGTTCCCGTCCCTGCAAGTGGAAAGAGCAGTTGTTGCTATTGTAAAGAAGGTAGTTCACTTCAGCTCTGGCTAACGAGCACAACGTCTCATAAAGAGCGCACTAAAAACTCCAGCACCTTGAGGGGAACGCTCGTCGCCGCATTCAGCACAGCATGCGAGAGGAGACATCAATTGTTTTCCCATTTTAGAAGCGCTAAAACTTTCTCGCTTCGGGCGAATAGGAGAGGAGACACAATTCACGGGGATTAAAAATAACTCCTCAGATTGCGAGAAAGCAATTAAACGCGGTAATCACGCTCGTATGAATGAGGACGGGGGAACGGTTTCACTATCACCACTCGCTGACCTCCAATACATGTCTTTTCTTTGGTTGTCAGTGATGAGAGAGGGCAGATTACCACCCATAGGACCGGAGCTGCTGGCTACAGCATTTTTGCCATTGCTCAGTTGCGGCTGGAGAGGAATTATTTGCCAACACGCTGTTTCCTCGCTGCCTCTGAGCTGGAACAAATGCTGCAAGCATCAGACAACTGGACCCTGGGGTGTTCATACAGTATGTGTGGGAGATTTGTGGCTCTCACATGTACAGAACTGCTCATATGCACGAACATTAAAATGTGTACAGTAGGCGTACAACAGGCATGAGCGTCTAAACGCTTATGTTAATGAGACGGTAGGAAGGTCAGTGGCCCTGTGTGTGTGTTTGATAGGTTTACCAGCTCACACCTCAAGAGTAGCTTGAAGCCTGTGGTTCCCTGACTGCTGGCTACAGCTCAGAGCCTGGCAACACAAACAGTGTCATTATAACGTCTGGTAGCTTATTTAGCAGCCGCTTTCTTTGCCAAGATGTGTAAAAGGGCTATTCCCGAAGGACGCATCACACAGAACAGCACTTCTCGAGTAGTAAAAGCACTGGACTGAGGACAGAGAGGCTCAAATGCATGTAAACTACTTGTGTGAAAACTTTGGAGCGATCCTCGAGTTCCTTTTTTTAGTGTTTGGAGCGACCTTTCTGGTGAAAATGACTCACTGATGTGTTCATGCACTGAGCTCCATCAGCTGGTCACTGGAAGGTGAATGTTCTTTCTTCACGTATTCAGTAGGGTTGTTAAAGTTAAGGCGATAAAAACACATTAACGCAAATTAGTTTTAACGCCACTAATTTCTTTAACGCATTAAGGCAACTTGCAATTTCTAGGGTGTAGCGGGCTCAGTTTTAGGAATCCACTGGTACCAACCATGTCATGCTAGTTTGTTGTGAAGGAGGTTAAATAACGCTCCAAACTTACACTAAATTGTAGTGAGGCTAAAATATATTTTAAACTTGCCTTATTCATTCTAGCTCTAAAACTGAGCCCGCTATAAGTTGCAAGTTGCATTAATGCATTAAAGAAACTAGTGGCGTTAAAACAAATTTACGTTAATGTGTTATTATTGCGTTAACTTTGACAGCCCTTATCCTATATCTTGTCAATCGCTTGTTCGAAAGGTTTTGTACAAGCACCTTCACAGTTACATGTGTGCCTATTTGATTGCACTATACTTGACGTTAATGAGAAGAACGGGTTTAATTAGGTTGAATCACCTGTGAAAAAGTCACATCTACGCCCTGCTGAAGTATCCTCGAGCAAAACACTAAATGCATACCAGCTGCTCTCTAGCTGACCCCGACCTTTGACCTCCCTGAGGTGTTAACACGGTATCACCAAAACATGAAAAGCAAAGTGGACAATCGTATGAATCCACAGGGTCACGCATAAAGCACTTAAAAAACATAGTTTGAGAATCAAATCAAATAAGATAAAGGAGGTAGATGAAGCGTTTGCCGTATTTACCTCGTGTTTTTCTTCTGTGGCGACCCTAATCCACTGTGGCCCGGAGGACTTGCATATCGTGCTGTGAGACTGAAGAGAGAGCAGAGGACAGACAGACAGTTAGAGGAGGAATGAGACCAGAGTAGTGCTGGAATTTTCTTAATCCATGCCTTAATGTAATAATGTGCGTGAGAGGAGTCATTCAGATAGAAGCAGAGAGAAGAAGACGAAGAAGAGATAACCAAGGAGAGAGAAGAAGAAGCACATAGTACATGCTGTACTGGAGCATACCATTTCACATGATGGCTCACATATGTTTATCACCACACGCATATGACTAAGCCAATAACATGTCTCAATCCATTTATAGGTCCGCTGACATAAAACAGCTAGAAAAACTTTCACGATCAATTTCGCGGTGGCATCGTTTGAAGAAAAACCCCCGAGACACAACACGCGAGGCAGAGGCCAAGGAAATGCCCACAGCATCAGTCACAGTTTATAACCCGACACTCACTGTTAGTCATTCACGGAGAGACGGGAATTAACGCGGGCTGCCTCGGCGTTCGTCTTTCACAGGAAGTAGTTAAGCTACTTGTAGAGTGCTTTATGAACAAAGAGATGCCTTTAATCATTACGCGTACACCCTGTAAACAATGAAGAGTGGAAGGCCAGGTGGCAAGGCTGTTGTTTATTCCTGTGTGAACTGCATGACTCGCAAACCATGTGAGTGTTTCTCACTTGTTGTCATCAACTGAGTGAACAGAGCCTCGATTCAAAGCCCCTCTATATCAACTAGACATATTTTCTTGTTTAACTAACGTTAGTAGGCTAAACGCCTGGGAGGAAATATTGTTTGTGGCTGGCTTGATTGCTAAACAAGCGAGTGAAAACTAAACTCAAAGCAACAGTATCATTTAACTTTGGCCAATAAGGAAAGAAAGCTTCTTGACTGACATTCTGTGTGCCTCAGCCGGCATAACGTTAGTGTTGAAAAGTGTCTTTTTATGCTATTTTTCCACTCTTTCAAACAAATAAAACTACATTTTTACCAGCAAATTATGAACAAAACCACACACAAACATAAAAAAAGACAAGTGTTGAAAATATTAACCAAAATATTAACATTATATTGCAGTCAGTGTGGCATGCTTAGCTTACGTTAGTGGGTAAATGGTAAATGGACTTGCTTTTATACAGCGCTTTTCTAGTCTTCTGACCACTCACAGCGCTTTACACTACATGTCAGCATTCACCCATTCATACACCCATTCACACACTGATGGCAGAGGCTGCTAAGGTGCCAACCTGTCCATCAGGATCTAATCTAAATACTCATTCACACACCTATGCCTTCGGGAGCAATTTGGGGTTAAGTGTCTTGCTCAAGGACACATCGACATGTGACCCGGAGCAGCCGGGGATCGAACCACCGACCTTCCGATTGGTGGACGACCTGCTCCAACCCTTTGAGCCACAGCCGCCCTAACAAAGCCCCCCCCCCTTCTTGACTGTTACACATTACACAAATAAGCTTTTATTCATACCTTCCACAGGCTGACCAGAGAACAAAAACACTTCCAAGCAGTTCGTTTTGAGGCGGGAGCCGCGGTACTTCAACAACTGTACAGTAAAACTGTCTTAACTGTCCTCCTCAATGACCAGAGCAGTTTGAGCTTCAGCTGGAGGACAGAAGGAAGCAACAAACACCAGCAGTCTGTTTAGACGCCCCTCTTTTACTGACAACAAGGAACAACTTGTTCTCTGTTTTGTGATTGTGGGCTGCTGGTGTGGCGTTGGTGAGTGAAAGTGGACTGGGACAATAAACTACCTATGCTGGGGGACTGAGTGACGCACTGCCGTCATCACATCTTATTCTCCGCTCTGTCTGCTTTTAGTGTGATGAGTTCTCAACTTTGCATGAAACTGAATAGAAACAAATGCCAACAGACCGGATCAGATATCAAGCCGATACTGATTCAAATTGCTGGATCGGATATCGGTGACAACGGGGCCGATCTATTCAATTCAATTCTATGTTTATATACCATATTCATTATATACTGGCATTTTAATGACTGATTTTTGAGCGATTTATTGCTGCATTAAAAGGGTTTACGTTTGATTTATATTCCTGATAATTTTGAAAAAGTTTTACCAAGTTGCTTTTGTGTGATTTATTTATTACATTTTGTTTTACAAAGTTAGGAAAGCAATGTTTAAAGGTCCCATATTATAAAAAAAGTGAGATTTTCATGTCTTTTATATTATAAAGCAGGCTTAAGTGCTTTAATAAATACTGTTAAACTATCAAAACACTCAATATACGGAGAAATACACACAGCCCGCATTCAGAAATTGCGCGTTTGAAACAAGCTGTTAGGATTTCTGTCCATTTGTGATGTCACAAATATACAATATTTACACCATTACACGGTTTTAAACGTAAACATTCTATATGTGTCCCGGTTTATTTCCTGTTGCAGTGTATGTGAATGAAATCAGCTGACAGGAAGTAAACATGGACCCAAACTGTTGCCTAGCAACGCAATTCCGTTGAAATGTACTAAAACGGAGCGTTTCAGACAGAGGATAAATACAGGTACATTCAGGCAGACAGTATGAGGAAAATAAAGTTTTTTTTTTAACATTACAGCATGTAAACATGTTCTAGTAGAAACACAAAATACAAGTATGAACCTGAAAATGAGCATGATATGGGACCTTTAAGTCAAGGCCAATACTCAAAGCCCAGGTATGGCTATCAGGACTGTAAAAGTCGGATTGGAGCATCCCTAGTCGTAATATTGCGTTGAGTGGAATATGATCACAAGGACAAGAGAATAAACCATGAATTATTATATTATAGGAATTACACCCCCCAGATATACCATCAGAAATTGGTATTTATAAGGAATAGGGTTCAGTACAAGTATCGGCCATGACTTTTATCAACCTCTTTCTCAAAGCATAATTTCCTTTTATGCAGAAGTACAACAAAAGGAGGACAGGGACAGAAGTTTCCGTCCTTGGTGAGGCGATTTCTCAGTCAATATATTGAATAAATTTCATCATTCTGTGGAATCAAATCAGCCGTCACAGAGAGAGCGACAGTGTGATATTTAAGGCTTTTGTTCAGAAGAGGTCAAGCTGTGAGCGACAAGGATCTTTTAAGGTGCTGAGCGAAATTTTAATTAGCTGTCTGACTCTCTTAAAGTCTGTCTTTCGGTTCCCATTCTCTGTTAACACACATTTCTCATCTGCCTCTGCTGCAGATGCACTCCCACACACACAAAGTCTTTCTCTATTTACGCCTCTCCCTCCGAGTCTGGACGACGCTTTTTAAAACACCTGTGATAAAGTGCCGAGTCACTGTGCGTTTCTAATTGACCTTGCAGGGTTTTCATGATGCGGCGATATGCTAACGAGCTCCGGAGCAGACAGCAGAACAGAGGGGAAACAGGTTCAGGTCCATTATGGCGGCGAGGCGAGCACCTTCGTATGGTGTTATTAATAAACTATATGATACATGACACGTCGGTTAATGATGTCTGGCAACTAAATACAGCCCCGCAACACATTTCATCTCCCAGTGGTATGTTTTGTGCTCTATTAAATACCCTAAATGGCACTTAGCACACAGACAGGACAAGCTTAGACAGAGATTAATGGAGCCTGTCACACTGCAAAATGCTTTTTCAGCGTTTCGATGGAAAAAAGGGGGTCGAGCTTAAATTTGTGTATCAGATTCCTCTCTAAGGAAAGCTTTTGTGCTTTTGTTTTGTTTTCTGTTGTTCATATTCAGGGTGGGAGTGCAGACGGTGCAGGGCTGTTAGCAAGGGTTATCTTTAAAAGCATTTAAAACACAAGTGGCTTTTTCTGCTATTTTCTCACTCTTTAAACAAACAAAACTACATTTTTACCAGCAAATTACGAACAAAACCACACACAAACATAGAAAAAAAGAACAAGTAACATTAGCATTCATATCTCACTCTTTTAAAAAAGAAAACTACATTTTTTACCAGCAAATTATGAACAAAACTACACACAAACATAGACAGATCGGCTAAAACAGAGATTAATGGAGCCTGTCATACTCCAAAATGCTTTTTCAGCGTTTCGATGGAAAAAAGGGGTCAAGCTTATTCTTCTTTCTGTCTTTCTCTTGTTCATATTCAGAGTGGGAGCGCGATGCAGGGGGGTAACTTTAAAGGGCAGCAAAGGGCGCAGAAGTCTGAGAGAAGGTAGTGTGAGTGAAGCTCATGTAGGAGCAGTTGTATATGACAGTAAGAGAAATCAGGAGTGCTGTGGTTCATTTTTCCACCACAAGGCCCATCCTGACCTCCACCCCCCCAACCTCCAGCTTTATAAAATGCAATGAAACATGAAGGCAATGGTATAGAGTCCCCAGCCTGGAGTGCTTATCCAACCCGCAGCATTTAAGATCTTTCCAATGTGGAAAAAGAGACACCAGAACTCATGAGGGCAGGATCTAGGACTGGGGGAAAAGGGGGGATGGGGTGGAGGTGAAGAGGAGAAGGAGATGGAGAAGGAGAAGGAGGGGGGGGTGACCAGTCTGTCACTTTTGATCCAATACAACATACATCAACGGGGCCTCCGTTTAATAGTCCACGACACTGCGGCGCGCATGCGAGCGATATTGGATGCCTCCGCTGTCCTATTAAATGTGAGTGATATCAGTTTTCAGCTTGATTGTAGCCGCAGCCCTGAGGCCAGACGCAAACTGAGGGGTTCGGGATCCAACATGGCGTGCGTTCAGCCGCTCGGGGCCAACGTGATGACAGCAGGTAATGAGATGTCATACGACCTTCTTATCCAACGTGGCCCTTTCAAAGCCCTATCAGCAGCTGTTGAATCAGCTATACTTCTAGCATTGTTGCTTGGATGCAGTCACATATATCCATCCGAGTGTGACACAGTCAACTGAATATAACTGTGGACTGATACTTGTTATGTTACAACATGTTGCACTCAGCGTCTACAGGTGGCTGCTGTGTAAATTGTGTATTTACTGTATGCTGCATCTCACCAGCATTAATGGTGTACACAGAATAATCTACAGTAGTTGAAGCTCTTGCATCATCTTGAACCTATATCCCGTATTACCAATATATCCACAAGTCCACCAACAACACAAATAGGTCACTAGGGGTGCACTGGTGGCATGATGACCTAGGGGTTTAGGGCACGGTGATGGGCCACAACCATAGACTGTATATAAGAAGCGGACGTAGTCACTGTGACGTCATCCATTGGTTTGTAGACTGGCGTTCTGAAGCCTCGAGTTGGACATTTTGCAACCAGAAGTGACACAAGAGGGTACAACTGAACGCTGAAAAAGACATTTTTAGGCGACCAAAAAGGTTATGATTAACTTTCATGAACTTTCAGTCAGGGAAAGAGCATCGTTAAAAGAAACAGTGACTGTTAGCAGGACATCGGATGCAAGCAGTGGTGACTTTAGTGTCTTGTTATGTGCAACCATCCACCCTGACCTTCTCCTAATGAGGCTTTGAGGTGCTATAACTGCAATACGCCACTATCTATTTGCAACATTCTTCAGGATACAGTAGAAGACTAAGTATTGCAATACAACGCTTCCTCTTGGTGACGGAACCTACATACAGAATTAGTTCAAAACACATGCAGTACAAACTTTTATTGTGTAGTACTCCACTCATCAAAACAAGCTGTTGGCAAGACTTCAACTGAAACTTCTTCTGACAGCATCCCATGACATAGATCAAGAAATGATTCACATCTATGCATTAACAACCTATAATAAAAAGAACACAAGTGGAACCAAACCATTTACCAGTTCATGATGCCACTGACACTAATCCATCCTCCTCATATCACCATGTGTTCTCCAGAAAGATCCAAAACTCCGTTTGCCTCGATGTCACCACACTAAACACACGAGTTAAAAGTGTACCTAGGAGACGAGTCGGGCTTGGCCAGGCTGTTGTTGGCTCTCCCATAAGGCAAACGGCTCTTCCTGTCGCGAGACACGGCGGTGGGAAGGCGTGACGAGCGCCAGACCAGGGGGTCAACTTGTTCGCCCCGGGACATGGTGAGTTAAAGAGGGAGGGTTCGCTGTGCCCTGCTAAGAGCACTGAAAACCCTCCAATGGCTCCGGGCTGTCGCGGCCTGTCCAATAGGGAGTTCCCCTCACAAACACACACACACACCCGTCAGCCCAGCAGGTGCTGTCTATAGAAAGCTCCCCATGTCACAACTGGAGATGTGCGGCAGGCCAAATGTGTCTCTGTCTGTGTGTAAATCTAGCGAGACGGATAATTTGATAATTTAAAAAGCTTAACATTTCTAATTTAAAGCATCCGTTCTTCGTCGAGCTTATCTGATGTTTTACGGAGTTACTCAGACAAGCTGAATCTTCAGGGTTCGGCTCGGGCTCACAGGAATTCATCACTGTGGAAAATTAGAATTAGAAAAGATCGTTTTTATGACTGTATTTAATTACATTTCAGTGCTTCCAAAAGGTGGATGAAAAGGAAAAAGGAGTCTGAACGCCAGCCAGGCGTGAAGCCTCCAACAAAAGGATTGTTACAAATCTTTAAAATCATTTGAAGCTGACGTGGTACGATATGAAAAGGGCAGAGTAAGCTAAGCTGAACATCAAATATATCATTAGTTTGTGCAGTAGTTACTTTACGTACAGTGACTTCTTCAGATAAAGAGTCAAGGTGAGACAAGCATCATAAATTATGCTGCACTGCAGCTCGTACAAAAAAGAACCAAAAAGGATAACGGCCTTTTGTTATCATCTCATTTAAAAGGAAACGAGCAACAAGGTGTTTTACCTAAAACTCAGATTATCATATAAAGACAAGTGAAATATTATAAACGTTATTTTTCTCTACTGTATTTCCGAAGTTCATAAAGAACTTCATCTTTACAGTGAGTGAAATATTCAAACCCCTAAATTACATATTTTTATGGCTGCATCGTTCCATCAAATTGAAATATTCAAGCTGTCTTGTGCATCATTTTATACCCGAGAAGTCAGCCTGAAATATTTGATCTCCATCTTCTTTGGAAACTCTGTGATCTCTGCTAGAAATTCAAAATAAACTTCTGTGGGTTTAAATGATGTTTGACTGCACAGCGTGAGTTCACGATGACTGACGTTATCAGTGAGTCGGTTGCGTTTAAGAGGTCAAAGCATTTCAGAATCAGTTTAGGGAGGATTTTTTTTCTTTACACATGTATTAAAAGTGCAGCAGAAACACTGCATTATAAAAAATTCTTGTAAAATAACAAGTGGATATTGTTTGGACACAGTGGGCAACCTCTGGTTCTGAAAAGTGAAGCCAACGCTGAAGTGCCTTAAACTTGCATTCTCTCTAACAGCCAGCAGGGGGCGACTCCTCTGGTTGCTAAAAGAAGTCTGATTGTATAGAAGTCTATGAGAAAATGAGCCTACTTCTCACTTGATTTATTACCTCAGTAAACATTGTAAACATGAGTTTATGGTCTCAATCACTAGTTTCAAGTCTTCTTCAGTACAGCATGATGTTCATTTAGTAAATGATGGTCCCATTTAGAGTCAGATAGACCATAAAGCAGGGGATGCTTTAGGGCGGGGCTACCTTGTGATTGACAGGTCACTACCACGGCGTTGTCTGGTCTGGGAGTTGTCTGTGTTTTTGTCTTAGAACTTTAACCCTTTCACAGTGTGTATTCAGTTCATGAAAGTTGATATTAACATTTTAGTCGTCTAAAAATGTCTTATTTAGCGTTCGGTTGTACTAACCACCCTCTCATGTCACTTCTGATTAGAAAAAAACAAGATGGCGACAGCTAAAATCCAAGATGATGACGGCCAAAAAACAAACTGGTGACAGCCAAAAACTAAGATTGCGAAGACAAAAACGCCAAACTCTATGATTGGAAATTGTTATCCAGAACTTTGGGATGCAACACTCTGATGTTTAACTCACACACTCATCATCATCTGCCTCCACCACACACACTCTCCAGTCCAGCTGGACAGTCAGGGCCCGAACTCATCACACTTTTCCCAACCTAAGTGACACGAGGCCAAATCACTCGATACCTCCAGGCTGCTCTTCACACAATACAGTATGTGTGGAAATGATAAAATTCATTCTCCACACCAATCCCATCTTCTCGAGCCACGGAGAGAGAGAGAGGCTGAATGGCCCAAACTTTCCCCCAAAAGCTCACCGATTAACGGCTTACTTTATCGCTGACAGACACGGGCTCCATCCTCTGACCTCCACTGCAGCCTTCTGATTAACTTATCAGCCCAGGGGAGTGAGACATTACTGGTGACTCGTGGACAACGAGGGAAAGGGGGTCTATTTGACTGAACCACTTATAGAAGACCTTCCTCCATGAATTCTCCGTCTTATCGGTGGAGAATATCTCATCAACCTCAAATAGCAACTAACCAACTTGTTATTAGACACTTCCTTGTATGTTGTGATGCTGAACTTCTATTGTCAGTATGTGTGTGTTCAAACTTAACTGTTCGGTGTGTGTGAGAGCGTTCTCCACCTGTTGTGGGTGGAGGGGGGGAGGCGAGAGAAATGAGAGGCAGCTGTGCCGCTAATAACTTCCCATACACACACTCGATACACTGACCCCATCGCTACCGCCTCCTAACTCGCCCAAACAGAGCGGGGCTAAAGCGCTCGACGATATCGACTTACCCATATGCCCCTCTCCTCAAGTGCTGAGACTAACTGCTCCTGTTGCACTGATTCTATGCACACACACACACTCACACACACACACTGCAGTGCCAAACGGAGCGGCCGTGCAGTAACTCGATCAGGTCAGAGGGGAATGCTGCTCATGTGTGGCATGTCAGGCCTTCCTTTAGATGCTCTTCTGAGGCCTGCTCCGTCTATTTACATCACACGGGGTCAGGCCTGCTTTGCTTTTACTGCCGTTTCACTGCCTGGCTGCCTCTATGCCAACACCTCTACTGTGCAATGCATGTCTTCATATCATAAAGCACCTCATAAACTTCTTCATATTGTAAAAACCTACAACTACTAAACTCAGAAGAACTCGCCATCCCTTAAAAAAAGAGTTCTCCTGTAATGGAAATTCTTTCAGTATTCCAAGATGAGTCACAGATTTAGTATTGCACTCCTGTAACATTGTCACGGTGGAGAAGTTGAAAAACTGCTGGCATTGTACTGCACATTTCTGTAAATCACTAATACGTTGATGTGCATTCATATGGCATATTACAATGAGGGACGTGCACAGCAAGTAACGTAATATGCGGAGCAACCGTTATTGAAAGTTACGTGGTGTAATAACGAGCATAAAGAGCGAGAAACTCCACAAAGGGTGGGTGTGAGGGGTGGTGGATTTAGCGTACATTTGGAGCGTTATTTAGCCTCCTTTGCAACAAGCTGCACAAGGTGGAGAAGCACCTTGCACCAACATCTCATGACAGGGGAGCAAAAACTGACGGACGCAGCGGCAGACGAGAGGGCCCGTGGGAAAGAACGCAGCAACGCCGGCCGACTAGAAACCTCTCACAGATGCGACCTCTGTGATTGAGACTGCCACTCTTGCATAGGGCTTCTCAGTCACAAGAGACGCTGTTCCAGACAGCCGGACTCGTAGGATGCACCAACCATGGTCAAACCCGGACCGACGGAGGCCTACTAGGAATTAAAAGTCAAAAGCTGCGTGAAAGAAATTAGTGACGTTAAAACTAATTTAAGTTCACGCGTTATTATCGCGTTAGTTTTGATAGCCCTATATTTATGAAACATATTCAACGTATATTTTTTTATGTGCAAATTGTGCATAGAAACAGGTGGATGGAAACACATTCTTCTTTGTCAAAACCTGGCACCTACATTACCCACAATGCAACACAACCCACAGGTGGATTTTGTCATCTTCAGACACAGCCAGGCTAATCGTTTCCCCCCTGCTTGCAGTCTTTATGCTAAGCTAACAGGCTGTAGCTTCATATTTAACACACAGATATGAGAGTCGTATAAATCTTCTAATTCATCTCTGAACCAGAGAGTGAATGAGTATATTTCCTCTCCATTCTGAGGCTAGGACGGCGTTCAAAATGTAAATCTAATGTAGCTTGCTGTCGCTCTTCCCAGTCAAAACGTTCCTCACAGAGCTGACGCAGCAAGAGCCCTAATGAGAAACATTCCCCATGAAGGCTGTTATTCATTTCACACTGAGAGGCGGTCATATCCAACAAATTCCTGTTTACAAAAGCTCTAACTGGACCTAATTAAGCAGCCATAAATCAGTCAACCTCTATTCCAGCATAGATCCTAAAAAATAATTGCTCCACTAATTCAAACCAGTGACATCAGTTTGCTTCTGTGACCTCTGGGCTGAAAATCTGACCCCAAAATGAGACCGACACCAAACTGCTGAATATCTGGAGCGTAACCTACCTGGACTGCATGTCTTGCGTCTTGAGGCTGCTGGCGGACGGTGCGGTGCTGCTGGTCTGCTGGCTGAGCTCCACCAGGGACTGGTAGTACTGCTGCTGCTGCTGCTGCTGCTGCTTGTAGCGCGACAGGATGAAGAAGAGGCCCAGGATGCTCTTTAGGTTGCCATTCCTGATCTCTGGAGGAACAAAGTGAGAAGGAAATGTCAGCGTCTGCTTTATGCTTTGGTGCCATCGTATGAACAGATCCTGAATACATGCATTACTACTGTGTACAGGGACCTTTACCGTCTACCCTCCAGTACAGGGGTCAACAACCTTTACTATCAAAAGAGACATTTTAGGCAAAAAAAAGAAATCTGTCTGGAGCCGCAAAACATTTGAGCATTATGATGAAGGTAACACAGTTTATAATCTAAGTATATAGTATATAAGTCTAATGCAGTGAGGGCCAAAGTGCAAATATACTACGTTTTTGTAGTGAGTATTAGGGCCACATTGAGGGGAAAAAAATCAGAGATTTCCAGAATAAAGTCATAACTTGACGAGAAAAAAAGACGTAATATAACGAGAATAAAGTCATAACTTAACGAGAAAAAAAGTCGTAATGTTACGAGAATAAAATCATAACGAAGTTAGAACTTTAAGAGAAAAAAGGAAAATAACACATAAAATTACTACTTTATAATATTATGACTTTATTCTCATAATACTGCGACTTTTTTTTCTTAAACTTGTCCCTTTATTCTCGTTATATTATGACTTCAATCTCGAAATCTCAGATTTATTTTTTTTCCTCAATGTGGCCCTAATACTCCGTCGTACCGTCGTACCATAGACCTACAACAATGATAAATAAAAATGAAAATGTAAACAAAAAACAGTTATTCATTTCCATTTTTAAAAATCCACAGTGAGCCACTGGAGAGGAGCTGAAGAGACACAGGTTGCTGATCCCTGATCCAGTAGAACAGATGCATTTTCTTGGAATAAAGCCATTTTTTGCAATTGAAAACAGTATAACTTTTGTTTTTAATTTGTCTAGAACCAAAGCGGTGTCCCAGGATGCTCTCCCCACCATTTATTGTAACTTTCAAACACTGTAAAGTGAACATATGTTGACTTTAAAAAAAAAAAGAAGCCACTTGGGGATGGAGCTCAAGTGCAGCTGTTGCACAGCAAGCGTACAACTTTTATAAGAGTAATTATACACTGGCTTTAACTGCAGGAAATATTGATGCACTGTATATAATATGCAGAGTTATAACATTTAATCTGTATTCAGCACGAGGTAACACTTACTCTGTAGAGGAATAATTTAAGCCACGGCAACACAAGCAGAACCAGTTGTCATAGATCCAGACTAAAGCATCTGCTAACACACACAGCTGGTTCATTTAGTGAAGCATCAGCGTGTTTAACTGGCTGGTGTTGAGGGCAAGTCTGAGGCCAAAATACAAAACAGGAAGTTCAATTACAGTTCTGCTTCTGCCGTGAAATGAGGAACTGATAGTGTATTTACAGGTTCAGTGGTGGGGCGATGGCAGAAGTGACACATTTCAGTGTATTGATGAAGGTGATATTATTAGGGCTGTCAACTGATATAATTAATCGCACATTTTCCATCTGTTCAAAATGTTCCTTAAAGGGAGTATTTAATACTCTTATCAACATGGGAGTGGGCAAATATGCTACTTTATGCAAATGTATGTATGTATTTATTATTGGAAATCAATTAACACAAAACAATGAGAGATATTGTCCAGAAACCCTCACAGGTACTGCATTTAGCATAAAGAATATGCTCAAATCATAACATGGCAACAACAGCTGTCAGTGTGTCAGTGTGCTGACTTGACTATGACTTGCCCCAAACTGCATGTGATGATCATAAAGTGTGCATGTGTGTAAAGGGGAGACTCGTGGGTACCCAGAGAACCCAATTTCATTCACATATCTGGAGGTCAGAGGTCAAGAGACCCCTTTTGAAAATGGCCATGCCAGTTTTTCCTCGCCAAAATTTAGCAAAAGTTTGGAGCGTTATTTAACCTCCTTTGCAACAAGCTAGTATGACACGGTTGGTACCAATGGATTCCTTTGGTTTTGTAGTTTTATATGATACCAGTATCTTCACTCTAGCTTCAAAACGAGTCCGCTACAACCAACTCCACACAGAGAGGCCATGCCAAGATTAGGGATCGAACCTGGGACTTTCTTGCTGTGAGGCGAAAGCAGTAACCATATAAAAGGATAACATACAAAGAAAAAGATAATACTGGGGACCTACTTGACAACTACAATGAAATAAGCCAGAAAACAGTAGCGCAACGTAAGAGTAATGTATGAGATTTAAAGAGCTCATATTCCTGGTTTTGATCTCCCAGAAACTGCAGCCCTGCAGATAAAGTCACCGTTTCAATATGCTGAGCTGGAAACAAACTCCTAATCAATGAGCAACTTTGTCTGGGGTGTTCATCTTATCCTCAACAGACAAAACTCAAACAAATGCATCTCCCGCGGACTCCTCCACACACACACAGCCCGGGATGGGATTCAGCACTCACAGAGGCGGAAGAATTGATCACTGTGGCTAACGCACCCATTTGTGAAATGGACTTTTCAGATCAAACCCTCAGCGAGAGCTGGCACACACAGAGGCACGGGGAAGGATAGCGGCGGCTGACGCAGGGCTTTTTTACTCCATTTTTCAATTTGGTGAGGGCTCAGACATTCTCCCCCTCAGCCATCCATGGCTACAGAGCGCTGTTTGGAGACTGTGAAAGTTGGGGAAGATTAATCTCTTGGGGGTGTTTTTTTTCTTCATTTTCTAACACCCAGAGGCAGTAATTTATACCGGGCCTTAGAGAGTCGGAGCAGCAGCGTTTGCTGTGCTTCAGGGAGAGACGTGTTGCAGATTCAGCCGCACCAAAGAGCCACTGTGGACTGAAACTGGTGGCAAATGGTAACAGAAATGAATAATAATACTTCACCGATCCCAAAAGGGAAGTTGCATTTGAGTATCTCACTCAAGGAAACTTTGGCAAGGTGTAGGCTTGCACCAAGCTTACACTACTAACCAGGCAATTCGGCTTCTGTGCCGGGACCCCGGAGCTCCAGGATCACTGCTTGATGATCATTTGTTTGAACAATTGTTCGGCATTATGCACCACGAAAGCACAGCATCAACTGACAAGATCAAGGTGATCTGATCTCCAAGCCCTGTCTTGATGTCCCTGAGTCAAACTTTTTCAGTGCTTGTGCACATACATCTGGGTATCTGGAGTGCCTACCAACCCACAAACTGTGAAATAAGTCAACCCAGGTTGTCTTTATATCCGTTACTTATTCAGTCTCTCTTTCAAACTCTCAAACCAGAGTTGCCGATTGTTGGAACAGTGGAACAGCGTTCTGTCGAGTTTGAATGAAGCGTGTTTTACAACGATCAGTGAGGTAAAATTTACTGTTTCTGCCAATGGAGTCTGGCGGCATAACGGCTGTTTCTTTTCACATATAACTCGGTGAATTAATATTTTATTTCGACCAAAACAAAGTTGGTGATTGTAGGAACGGTTGAAAGATGAACCAAGATGGTTTCGATGAGTTTTATTTTGTTTCTGTCGAGGTTGAATGAAGTGCGTTTTGATAATCAGCGAGGTAAAATTACTGTTTCTGCCAACGGAGTCTGGTGGCTTTGAGGAGAGCATATTAATTGTATGTTTTTCTTACGTTAATATATTATAATAATTGTCCAGATCCCTGGTGTTTTAGTTTATTAAATGTTCACTTCAATGCATATCATATAGTATCGCAAAGTAGCTGCATATGAACAGGGTTAATCTCCGCCAAATGCTTATCTTGTAATTATTTTGGTGTTGCTGCACAATGTTTCGAGGAGAATTATCTGCAGTTGCAAAATAGGACTTATGCAGGATTTATGCATGAAAAGGAAACTTTGACAAGCTGCTGCTGTGCAAGAGTGCCCCATACTGGCTTTTTCTTCCACGGTGATGTAGGAGAGAGATACTAGCACTTCAGATATTTTCTGCTCGACCATCAAAGTGTCTGTAGTTCAGCTTGTGGTCTGGCCAAAGCTCCATAATTGTGTTTGCTGAAAACTCCTTGTTTCTCTCTTTTCTGTTACACCTTTTTTCAACTTTCTGAGAGTTTTGGGGGAAGTTGTGATCGAGAAAAGAATAGCTGGATTCCGATTGCTTAAAGTTCCCATTAGACATTTTTGTCAGCTTTCATCCCCTGAAAGCAGAAGGAGGGCTCTTACCGCTCTGGAGCAGCAGACAAGTGTTTCTGCTTTGGCCCGCGCTCAGTGAAAATGGGCCTTTGCTTCTGGAGGCCTTTTAAGTGGTTGACGTGGTTTCATTCAATCTTTCCTTTTTATTATTATTTGGCGAGGTTAGTTATTTCATGAGTCACAGAGGACTTTGGAGGTGAAGGAGAGGTTCTAGCACGGCTGGGTAATAGGAAGAAGAGGACACATGCTGTGAGAGCATTTAAGGACTATATATTCTGTCTTTACCTACTTAATCAGCCTCTTTTTTTGGTTTAATCCCCAGACAATACAGCCATGGTCTCTCTTTTACAACTCCACAGCTGGTTATGTCTTTGCTTCCGCTGCTGCCCTCGGCTTCTCTGTGTAAATTTGGTTTTAATTCCCATGTTTGGCTTCCATTTAATTCCCAATTACGTTTTCAAACAACTATTGTTCCACTGTTTTGAGCTTATTACACAGTCAGACATTTTTTTTTTCAGCCAGAAAAGATAATTAATACACTACTTTAAAGGGTACCTTTGGTATTTTTTTCAACCTGGACCCTATTTTACCATGTTTTTGTGTCTAAGTGACTTGAAACGTGTTAAAGCGGATTTTTCAGATATACTGAGAGATTAGGGGAGATTTCTCCTACTTCTTAAAGGGTAACTTCAGTATTTTTCAACCTGGACCCTATTTTCCCATGTGTTTTGGGTCTAACTGACTAAAAGGGACAACGATTTCGGAAATTGGTCGAGTATTGAGCTCACAGGCTGCAATGTAATCCCAATGGGGCAAGCACAGTCGGTGCCAGCTTGCCCCAATTGGACTGCAGCCCGTTAGCCGGTGCAGTCTACAGCGCTCTCCCTCAATACTGGACCAATTTCTGAAATTGCTGTCTCCATTAGTCACTCAGACACAAACACATGGGAAAATATGGTCCAGGTTGAAAAATACCAAAGTCACCCTTTAACTTAAAGCCTTACCCTCGCCCCGGGCCTCACCTTCTGGTCAGAGACTAAATGTGTACCCCTTGCTGACCCAGTAAAGTGACCTAATGAAACCAGACACCCACTGAGATCAAGCAGGAGGGACTTTAATGTGGTGAGCAGGTCGTTCTATAGGTTGCCCGCTAGCACTATAAGAGGCTGCTCTGCTATGGCCTCATCTGCAGTAGAAAGAGGCTTTAATGACCTGCTGTAAGGACCCCTCACTGTAAGCCATTATCAACTGCAGGAAATGTGTGTTTGGGAGCTTTACACCTGCTTTTTTAAGGTTGGTAACAGTAGACTGAACTTCCTGTGGATAATTATCACATTTCAAGTAGTAAAACCTTTTTTTTTTTGGTGTTAAGGGGTCAAGTGTGGGTTTGAGTTGGTGGAGCTTTTTTCAAAGAGTCTAGCGCTGGAGATTTTCTCTGTTGGCATTGTACATTTCTGCAAACCATGGGATACGTTGAATATCAACATTTCTGAAGCAAAAACAAATTTCATAAATACTAAGGATGTCAAAGTTAACACGATAATTACGCGGCTAATGCAAATTAAAGTTCTTTAACGCATTAACTAGAAAACCTAAGGAATCCATCAGTACCAACCATGTCATACTTGCATGTCGCGAAGGAGGTTAAATAACGCTCCAAAGTTAAGCTAAATATTGGCGAGGAAAACTGGCCATTTTCAAAGGGGTCCCTACGAGTCTCCCCTTTACAGACAAAAAATCGCAACATATTGCATATAGTATCGCAATATATTGAATTTACCCGTGCATCATGATACATATCGTATCGCCAGATTCTTGCCAATACACAGGTCTATCTATCAGGAATAAGTTAACATTTTGCTATGATGGTTGTTTCCTTACAGTAGTTTATTCTTGAGGTGCCCAGTCGGTAGTCCTTGTAGGATGAGGGGTTAAACAGGTTCACAAGGACAACTTGTCCGTAGCGTTATGTTCTCATTACGGCCTTTAACCTCCCTCAGCGGAAACGTCTGAGAGGAAACTATAACACTCCTCAACATGATGAGTTTTTCCGGAACCTTGGGTTTACAGCCTCCCACCAGAGAGATGCAAGGGGACTTCTAGAGAGGTTGTTAGAATAAGAAGGCTCTCTCAGGAAAAATAAATAAATAAATAAATCAAACCTTCCACTTTGTTTTTTAAACCCACGCCTTGTAAAAAGATAATAAAGAGTGCATGCGCCAGCCAACAGAACGTGGAAAGCCCTGATTCAATTAAGATGTGAGAGGGCAAACATAGCCGTCACAAACACAATGCAGCACATGGAGTGAGAGAATAAAAAGGCAGGGAGCGAGGAAGAGAAAGATGGAAGTGGAGTGATGAAACGCGGCGGCAACAGTGATGGACATAGTAACCCAATAGCCCATATATTTACAGGCCCACTTTAGAAATGCCAGGCCTAGCGAGTCACTTTGCTGTTTTTAGTGCTGTAGTGGGGGGGGCCATAATGTAGAGCTGTCGGTCAGTGTGTCAGGTTCTCACACTATTTCTGCTACTGGAGAGGTCAAGGGCACACAGCTCTTTAATGTTTAAAGGGGAGCAGGAACAACATGGGGTCTGAGGTCCTAAATAAGTTCCCCATTTCTCAGGGTTGAAAGATGTTAAAGCTCCAGAAAAGCAGCATTTTTTCGCCCACATTTTGTCCCCGTCTGGTGAATTTTTCAGATATACTGAGAGATTAGGTGAAATTTCTCCGACCTCTTAAAGGGTAACTTCAGTATTTTTCAACCTGGACCCTATTTACCCCATGTGTTTTGGGTCTAACTCTGACTAATAGGGACAACAATTTCTGAAATTGGTCGAGTATTGAGCTCACAAGCTGCAATGTAATCCCATTGGGGCAAGCTGGCACCTTCATTTACGTACACTAAAAGTGCCTGTTTTTGCCATGACAGGCTCTGATTGTTTTTATAAGTGTCTTCTGACATTATGGAAAGAGTCTCACTCAAGGAGAAGTGTCATTCTTAAATCTTGCGAGAGGTGACTTGTTGCCAAAAGACAACGGTGGAAACGTGAGTGAGAGTTGGAGGGAGGAGGACCAGGTAGAGTTTGTTGTGTTGGAGAACAACCAGAAATGATAGTTAATACACTGAGCTTTAAAGGGTAACCTTGGTATTTTCCAACCTGGACCCTATTTTCACATGTTTTTATGTCTAACTGACTAATAGTGACAACAATATCTGAAATTGGTCCAGTATTGAGGGAGATCGCTGTAGACCCACGGGCTGCAATGTAATCCTATTGGGGCAAGCTGCCACCTTCATTTACGTACACTGAAAGTGCTTGTTTTTGCCGTGACAGGCTCTGATTGTTATGTTATGTGTCTGACATTATGGAAAGAGTCTCTCACTCATGGAGAAGTCTCGCTCTGAAATCTGGCAAGGTGACGTGTTGCTGGAAGACAACGGTGGAATAGTGGAATACATCCATAGTGGAAACGTGAGTGCCAGCCGGGCAGTTTGTTGTGTTGGGAGTACAGAAAGCAAAGCTTAGTGTTGTCTAAAAGATTTTAAATGTCTGAATGTTAACAATGTGGATGAGGTCTTTGAAGTCATTGTTCTCAGACACTTATAATAACAATCTGAGCCTGTCAGTGGCAAAAACAAGCACTTTTAGTAAACGTAACGTTACATTGACGCTGCTCACTTGCCCTCGCAGCTTGTTTCAAGGCTGCCGATTACAGCTTCATCCCTTGATACTTGGCCAATTTCAGAAATTGTTGTCCCCATTAGTCAGTTAGACACAAACACATGGGAAAATAGGGTCCAGGTTGAAAAATACTAAGCTAAATTGACCATAGTTAACACTTAACAGTACATGAGCTCTTTGCATGCAGTGAAAAAACTGACTGCAGTTGGATTCATTTAGGAACTTTGAGGTAATCTTGGGTTCCTACTGCGGAGTCCAAATCAAGTGTAAAACAAAAATCCTAACAGATAGTTTGGAACTTAAGTGTAATTTCAGCCCTGGCCTTGTGAGACAATTTTTAGCTTATCATTCAATTTGGCGAGCAGTCACTCAGCACAGAGCGCCGCTGCAGTCGTATAAGCCGTGTACTGTATATACCCTGATGGTCGGCAGGCCAATCCCTCGCTGGAGTTTTTTATCCTCCCACAATCCACTTTGATGCCCTAATGATTGCCTACGCTGCCATAGTAGAAAGCTGGAGATGGAGAAACTGTTGCGCCCTGTCATGATACCGACGTGGTAAATTCCATTGCTGTGAAGTATAATAGCATGTCTTGGAAATAGAGAGAGATTTGGTGCTGTGAAGAAATGGAAAGCTACCCGCAGAAAGGTTGGGTGGCGCTGGAGCCAAATGAATTTTCCAGGTCGAGAAATTAGAAATACAAACAGGGATCATCAAGACTTTTCATCGGGGCCTCTCGTTCGCTCTTCTTACCTTCTGCTGAGAGCCCTTGTACATTCACTCCTCTGGCGTCCAGGAAGCTGAGGCAGGCGTCCACATTCTCGATCTGCGGAGGAGACGAGACAGCAGACAGTCAGCACAAAGGACAGACGCAGCAGGAATGTGACGAACATTCAATGAGCCTAAATGTCTCGGGGCAGAGGGCTCGGAGGACGGGGAGCGATCTGCGTTACTACCCATAAAGCACGTCATTGTGTGGTTATTTCCCGACCCCCGCTTGACCCTGGGAGCCGGCTGCGTGGCATACTGACCGAGATGTGCCGCCACCTACACGCCTGCCTCAGCAAGTCACACATATGTACAGTAAATCCACATCCACCACCGTAGACACACACATTTGCACAGGTCGTGTGGGTCAGCGGGGCCCACTCGAGGCCTTTCACAGCACAGTCAACAACCGTCACCTCTGCAGACGGGTATCAGTTTCACAAAGGCCCACTGAGGTCGCAGTTATTAGGGGGATTTTTTTTTGCATTCATTGGCGGTGGCGGCTAACGGGTGGCTTCGTTAGCATGGTGGCCGGCCGCCAAAACCCCCCCCTTCCTCAGGAGGTCTTTTATAACAAGGTCAAAGGTCGGAGCGCTCCGCGTCAGCGCAGTGTGCCAAGGCAACACAAAGGGCAGGCCGGGGCGGCTCAGCCAGACGTCCAGCGGGGCAGTGATGATTCATGAGCTGTAACTACTCTCCTCCATCTCTTTTTAAAATGCTCTCTCACTCAGAGTCTCTGTATTAGTGAGAGGGAGACTTTATAGAACCAGGATAATGAGTCACATCTGCACCCAGACCATTTAGATACTCGCTGATTCTTCTCTTACTCCCACTGAGCTCAGCTCCATTGTCCTCCGTGGCTTAATGATGTGAGAGAATTAGCCACTGAAAGCCAGAAAACATGGGTGGTATTAGTATAATAAAGTCTGTTATATCAACCTGTTTGCTCCAGTTTTTGCCCTGTGAAGTTTGCAGTATTTGATCTGAGAAGAACCCGATGAAGCCGAGTCAGCTGGAAAATGCAGAGAAGTCCTTTTCGCCCAACTATTTCACTATCACGTCAAATTACTTGACACGGTTTCCTCCCACTCAGCATGAGAAATGTCAGAGAAAATGACAAGCACGTCTACATCACAAAACTGATTTATTTGTCAACAGTGATTTGATTTGACAGGCGTCGGATCAGAAAAGGCTTCTTATGTGTCGTTCTACAGGGCTGCCACGGACGAACGACGTGTTTTGTCATTTAATTTGCTGTGTGGCAGCAGTGCATTGTACTTGTACTGCAGTGAGAGGAGTATGCCATGTGAGTTTAATGGCAGATTTGAGGGACACTAATTCCAGAAAGACATTTTACTGATCTGTGTTGAAATCAGCAGGAGGAGAGTTAGTAATGTTACCATTTAACGGAGGTGCCATTCGGTTATTATTATGAGACGTTCACGGTCTGCTCAGCAAAATGACCATTGTAGTTGACCAGCTAGTTTTAACTGATTTTTATAACCAATTTACAGGACGGATCACTGACAACACATGCTCTTTCTCAGCACCAGTCGTGCAGACTGCCCGTTACAACCACATCCTCTACTACAGGCCTCGCAACAGCTGCACCGTGAATTAAGCACTTTGCTCAAGGGCACGTCAAGCAGTTGCTGAAGACAAGCGCTCCCCTCTCCGTCGCTCTCTCACCACAGACTGATATGTTTACACTGGTTGTATCAACAGGGAGCCCAGTGGGACAAGAAGTCAGACACCGAGCTCCTCCATCTGCCTGACACAACCTCCCACTCCCCCCCAACGCCGCACGCATTCTCACAGCAGGCGAAACCCTCACATGTGGGCTTCCATATTCTCTTCCCACACCAGACGCTTACACACATGTGTGTGCCCGGGTGCTAGCTGGTTTGATTATCCCACACTAACTCTCAGAAGTCGGAGAGAGACATGTGCCGAGCAGCGTTTGCGAGCGCTCATTAACTGCAGTCTCAATTAGAGCGAGCATCGGGATGATGTGGGGTGTAGGAGCTCTCAAAGTGCAATCGTGTGCCAAAATAAGCAGCCTGCAGGCACAGATGATATGTAATCAACAATATTTGTATGATAACAGCCACTTCCATCGAGGGACTTCTCAATTAGGTTCAAATATTTACGACAAAAGAGCTTGGGAGGCCTTGATGGAGCACTTCTGCATCTGCTCCACAGGCAGCGTGTGCGTTTGAAGGCTGCTTTAATAGCTGATAAAGACAAAAAGGAGTAAACTCATAAACAGTAAATCTCTTTAGTCGGAGACAGAGCTCTGTCTTTCTAAAGGACAGGCATCACCGTCTTCCAATAAGCCTTCGAGTGAAACTCCAACCAGAGGCTTTTAGGCAAAACCGCTGTTTGTTTTCAGTCGGCCTTAACTCCAAAATGACGTAAACAAGCGGGGGTAATGATTGAAGGCGTTGATGACGGCTGGGGCATTAATGTTCCGCAGGGTTCTGGCCATGTTTAACTGCTAGTTTGGTGGGCGGTTTGGCTTTGCGGCATCCTGCAACAGCTTCTCGAGAAACCGACATCATTTATTTTTCCGACGCGGGCTGGCATCAGACGGATCCGCATGAGCCATTAAAAGCAATTTGGAAAAGGGCATTTTGATGAGGCGCACTTCGCCCCAATCGTGAAGCGCTTAAAGCGAAAAGGGGAGCACATTCGGAGAAGTGACAGGAGGGCACATGTGGGGGAAGAGGACTTGCCACTAAGCATGGGAGAATAATGAGGGGGGGAGCTGTGATAATCAGTTTCAATTAAGCTATGCTTGGTTTTACAAAGCCACACCACAAATCTAAATATCACGTTCCAACTGACACAGGCAGCAGAGCGGAGGGGAGCTTTTGGGCCACGGCTGGTCGACACGAGGCATAACCGCACTCCCTGCCTCAACCTGTCCTCCACAGTCTCCTGTATAATCACTGATGAGTTTAAGAAAGAGTAGTAGAGACTGAGGGACATGATAGAGGAGGAGACCAAGTGAATGAACTTGTCTTGTATCCATTACCATCCTGTACAGCACACAAGTCTTTAAAGATAGATTGAAATGACTCTATATTGGCAGAGAACATATCTTGAGGTTAGAGGTCAAGGGACCCTTTGAAAATAGCCACGCCAGTTTTTCCTCGCCAAAATGTTGCTTAAAAGGCAGGGTTGACGATGTTCTCCAGTAGACACTATTATATTGGTTGAAATGGTCTTTACACCCCGACATCGATCCGTTACTGATGAGCTCTGAAAAAGGACCGGAAAAGAGCCGTCATCTGTAGCTGCTGTAATCCTGTAGAAACGTCTACCAATCACTGCCTCACGGTCCGCTTGGAAAGAATCAATCAGATGCCTCCCTGCCTCCCTGCTCATACTCTACCCTTGGCGTGCACCAGCCTGAACTCAAAGCGCGTCGCCGACGGAGCTCCTGAGGCGATGCTACTTTCAAATATTGATAGCTTTCCAACATCGTCGACCCTACCTTTAACTATGAAGTTAAGTAAATGTGATTTTAGTAAACTGGCTAAAACATTCAAAATCACTGGTGTGGTGCTTTACGTTTATTGTGTATGTGTAACAAGAAATTTAGTATTTTCGGCTTGCACTTTTTTGAGCAAATGTAAAATTGTCCGTTTGTGTTTCGGCTTTAATTCGTTTTTTTTGCACTTTTATCTTTTAAGGTTTTCTTCTTCTTTTCTTTCTTCTTCTTTTGAAAGACGACCGTAGTGAACTCTGTCCTTTTGTACTTTTAAAGCTGCACAGAAAAGATCACATGGAAGAGTGTCCTTTGTAAAAACGTGACTCATCTTTTTCTCTGATTGCACTTGAAAAGTCCCATTTTTGGTAAATCTCTACAGCAATGTTGCAGCATGTTGCAGCGTTTTCTACAGTACTTCAGCGTATTTCAACACTCTTTCCACTGACACAGAATGAGACACAGAATGAGACAGCGGCTACATCTGCATGTTTGCAGCTTCATTTCCTCGCGTCCCTCCTCGCCTTATGAAAGCGTGCTGCTGGGGCACGTCGGGCCTCTCTCTCTGAACATATCAAGTGACTGGCTGGAATTGGAAAGTGTTATCCCCCTCCGATGCAACTGTCAAATACAAATGGGCCAACACCTTAATTACCACTTCCTACGGGACAGAAAACAACCCCCTTCAAGACGGGACTGGAAAAGCAGGCGTTAGCGCTTTAGAGCGTATGAGAACAGCTCCATAATTGAAGGGTTTTATTCCAAAATGCTACATATCCACTGGAAAATACATGCCACCTTAAATCCCTAAGTCAGTATTTCAAAAACACAGATGACTTCACAAATAAAGCTGTTTCGTGAGCACGTCTTGGGATGACTTCTAGTTTTTCTTTCCAATCTGTTTTACTGTCAACCAAGCGGTTATTTTCTGAATGCTGTCAGTGTTTATTAATTCATTTTACACCCACATGGAGATCAGATCTTGTCGTGGTGGTTGGAACCTGAATCAACACAGGGGTTAATAAAGGCTACGGGTATAAAACCAAAACAGCAAAGAGCTGATTGGCTTTTGTAGCATCATGTTCTTTCGCTTAAGGCAGAAATCAAACTCTGGCCATGAGTCAGGGGAATCCAAATAAATAAAAAAAATCCCTCACGTAATCGTTTTAAGCCAGCAGACCAAAATCGATACCAGCTAAAGTTATGAGTTTTGCCTCAGACACCTCTGTGTCAGAGCTGCTTTTTTTCCTCCACTCCACAACGTTGACAGGATGAATACAGACTTTTTTTGTATCTATTAATTCCTCTTGGCACTGGAAAGCTAATGAGGCAAAGCTCATCACTCACGCTGAGGCGACACATAACTGGGATGCTTTATGCAGCCAGAATATACTTTATTAATCATTGCCGATGAGCTGAGCTGCTTTGGAAGCCAAACATTTAAAATGCAGACAAAGCCAAGTCCCTCTGCTCGCTGCTGCGGAGTTGTGGCCCAAAGGGTTTGAAAATACAAGGCGAGAATTATTTGTGTGATTTATATGGGTTTCAATCCCAATGCGTCAAGTACCACAGCTTGGTCAGGAGTCTGACACCGACGGAGTCTGATACCGACGGAGTCTGATACCGACGGAGTCTGATACCGACGGAGTCTGATACCGACGCACCCTTTAGGGTCTGTATGAGACGCAACAGGCTTTCAACTACCTACAATGTAAACCCACCTGTGTCATCATTAAACAGTCAGAACAATTGGACTGAAAACACAGGACTTTCAACCAGGAGACCACAGACGTTTATTTTGAAAAGAGGAAACTACAAGCGGACACTTGACACACTGTTCCTGAGTCCAAAACTGACGCTAGAGGGGTACCAAGAGCGCCCAACATATCCTCATACAATGGTTTGTATGATATCTTATGAAAAGTTAGTCCTCATTTTCTTTGTGTTTTCCTACGAACGTTCAGCAACACGTGTCAATCTCCGCACGTTACATGCATACAGTCTTTTCAAAATAAACTTCCGTCTTCACAGGAAACAACTTGGTTGGGTTTAGGCAACAAAACTACGTATTTAGGATTAAGCAACAAAACTATTTAGTTAGGATTAGGCAACAAAACTACTTTGTTTTAGGCAACAAAACTACTTAGTTCGGTTAGGAAAAGATTGACTAAGTTAGGCTTCGGCAAAAAAACTACTTAGTTAGGAAAAGATTGACTGGGTTAGGTTTAGGCAACGAAGTTACTTTGTTTTAGGCAACAAAACTACTTAGTTAGGTTTAGGAAAAGATCGTTGTTTGGGTTAAAATAACGTGACGAATAAATCAACGTTGACTTCAGGTTCCACACTCGGTACGAACACTAATCTCCTGGGCAAAGGTCTGGTGTTCTTTGATCCACCTATCCACCCCGATCTCCACCTTACGCTTACAGTGCATTACTTCTCAAAGGTATAGCTACGAACGGCGCATGAGAACAGCCCTGGAGTGTCATAGTCTGAAGCATACGGCCAATGAGCAAGCATCTGTATTTGACTTGTTGGGAGTTAGAACGTGTTGGTTTTGTCCCATGAATGACCGAGACGTGAAGAGACGTGGCAGCAGAGTACTTCACTCCACTGTCAAAATATGAGGCCTTCCTTTGAGCAAACAAACCTCTTCTCTCATTGTCTATCACCTCTCCGTCAACGCTCCTCTCCAGACTGGGGCTCTGACACTGGTCTCACCCAAAAAACACTCCATTGATTCCTCTTTCACCCTGCCCTATCACTCTAAATGCATCCAAAGCAGACAGCTGCTGACAGCCGATGAATCAAACGGGACAGAGCTTTACGACGGCTGATGGGCAGAGGGGCGACTGGGTTAAAGGATCCTGTCTCATAATCCCGGGATCATCGCTCATCACGTCAGAACCCAAAGTAAAGAAACATTTTCTCATCTGGCACCGGCTGGAGAAACTGCTCCATGCAATATTGATCACGGTGGCAGTCCGTCATAATTCCTTACCCTGACTGAAATCTGAGCTGAGCCGAGGATCTGTCTTTCCTAAAATCTTTGAAAAAGAGGTAATTGCTCAATTTTTTTGCAACGCCATGAGTGTAAACCTCACACTGAACCTCGTGCAGCCAGATTTATGTGGCCAGCTCAGCCTGACAAAGCCAATGTTTGCATTCAGAGCAGCCTAAATGTTATGAAAACCGCACACCAT
Organism: Sebastes fasciatus; assembly: GCF_043250625.1. NCBI lineage: Eukaryota > Metazoa > Chordata > Actinopteri > Perciformes > Sebastidae > Sebastes > Sebastes fasciatus. The sequence continues at coordinate 4,040,146 of NC_133817.1, read as the reverse complement.
AAAACTTTTTAGAACGCCAGAAAGCCAAAGTAAAATGATTCAATTCAAGTAGCCGAGGCTTCGGAGACAAAACAAGCAATTTTTATCACATCATGCCTCATATTCATGTAAATATAGCAATCATTTTCTATAAGGACTTCACTGTCTGTGACGTTCCTCGTTCTTTAAGAAGCTACGAGCTCAGTCAGCATATAAACACACATGATGTATAATCAACAGGATCTGCATGGCGACACGAGCCTACATCCACGGATGTCTCCGTGATATATGGCGGTTCAATTTCAAATGTTTACAGCATCAAATAACTTGGAGGGCCTCCATGTGGCTTTACGCATCTGCTGCACAGACGGGTGTGTGTGTGTGTGTGTGTGTGTGTGTGTGACCACATGTGTGTGTAAAGGCTGTGTGAGCGAGTGGCAGAGAGAGACAGGCAAACAAAGATGTCTCATTGGCAACAAAGAGTGACGACTCATCTCATCAATCTCTGGGTTAATCTCTTTAAATCTGTTGATCTGTTTTCACCCAAACCACGAAGTCTAGCCTGGTTTTGTTGCCTAAGGGTTAGGGTTTTTAAAAAATGCCAGTGGGCGCACTTCTTCACTTTTCACCCCTTTTTTTTCACACTTGTTCATCTGCCCGGCTGCACTTGAACATCACACTGCTGTGGTACGGTACGGGTCAGGATGTAAGATCGCTAGACAGACAGATGTCAAGAGGCGCAGATGTAGTATATTTCTTCCTAATGAAAAGGTCCAAGCCTTCAGGTGCGCTAAGGAAAATGGAGAAAAGAGGAGGAGGAAAAGAAAGCCCGATATAGAGGTATGATGTTGGCCTCCAGCAGCAACCCTGGAACCGTCTCTTTCAGACGATTAGACTGTTGTCAGGCTATTAAATAGGCGTTATCAGTCGCTATAAGCCCCATAGATGTGGGTCAATAGGGGCCTACTACACCCACTAGTAGGTTTTATCATCTATTCACATGGTAGGTCACGCGAGAAGGTATAAAAGAAGACGACCTTCAGTCCCCGTTGTAATTATGAGAGGAGCAGAAGCGGAAGTCAGGTGCTGTAGTATAGACAGTGTGAAATAAGGGGTGGAGGTCGGGGACAGAATGGGACACAGAATACAGGGTTTTTGATCAGAAGACCAGAGTTCACATCCCGTGTGAAACCAACAATGTGTAGTTGTCTTTGTGTTCGTAGTTTTTTATACCAATAACACGTTTTTCCCTAAACTTAACTAAGTGTTTTTCTCCCTAAACCTAAAGAGGTCTTTTTGTTTGTGTTCAAATATTAAAGTTTCATTCAGTTTTACATGTTTTAAAACTCACTTTTGCTTTTACAAGGTAGTAGGTGTAGTAGGCCCCTAATGACCCACATCTATGGTGCTTATAATGACCAATAATGCTGCGGTTTTGGAGTACGTAATAAAGTATAAAGTCTCGGTCCTTAGCCTGTTAGAATTAAGTGTAGTGTATGTGAGGAAAGCTGCATTCTCTTTCTTCTTCATCCTCTCCTTTTCCCCCTATTGAGTATTTGCCAAAGGACCCATGGGCAGCTCATACACAGCCAGGCCGCTAGCTCCCCCCCCCCCTTTGCCCTCACTAAACACTAAACGCGACCCGCCTGGCACCCTCCCGAGCCACCCGCCGCGTGACATGGCAAATGTCGCGGCTGCAAGTGATCGCTGAGCGTCTCTAACTCCGCTCCTCGCTGCCCTGAACAAAAGGAGGCTTGTAGTTTGCTCTGCTTCATGAAGCGAAAACAACAACAACGACTGTGATTTGCGTGAAAGCTCAAAGTCCGTGACTTCTGTTTGGATTTATTTTTAGCGCCCAAAATGATTCAGTTCACCCTGAAACAAAAGGACAAAGCGCTCACTCGCTGCTTTGTAAAAGAAACTTGTTTGTCCTTACTTAACTAAAGGGGCTGCACCGAGTTCGCCACGTTACTGGTTTTAATGTTCAGAGGCGCAACATATGGGAGGAGGGAATGTAAATGTGTACATGTAAACAGCCCCCTGCACCTGATTTATCACTGCTGACTGTCTACTGCAGCAGAGGAAACTGCATCTGACATTTAACATACGGGGGAAAGCTGGTGCACAATCCGCTGCAGCGTTTAATCTGACGCACACAGACGGTGAGAGACTGCAGCCAGCTTCAATCAGAGAGGAAGACAGACAGAGAGACAGACAGTGACTGCAGTGGCCTAAAGACTATTGCAGCAGATAATAAAGGTGCATCATTAAGTTACTCTCTCTCTGTGAAGCACCACATAACGCAAAGCAAAAGAGCAATGTGACAATTATTTTTTTTACCTCCACATCAACCTCGGCTTCATTTTGCCTGACTTTTATTGGCTCATAGCAGGTTCAGTCAGGTACATTATGATCCAAGCAGCCAGTAATACTCATTAAAGAGGTCTGTTATATTCTTCTTCTTTTATTACTTGCGATTTTTATTATTTACAATATGCACATGAGTCATACAAAGATGACATACAATATGACACATGCTATTTCAAAGTGACTCAAACTAGTTCCTGTCCATCCTATGTATGTTATCTGTCCAAAATGTACCTTAAAGGGAGATTTGTCAAGTATTTAACACTCTTATCAACATGGGAGTGGACAAATATTCTTGCTTTATGCAAATGTATGTATATATTTATTATTGGAAATCAATTAACAACACTAAACAATGACAGATATTGTCCAGAAACCCTCACAGGTACTGCACTTAGCATAAAACAATATGCTCCAATCATAACATGGCAAACTGCAGCCCAACAGGCAACAACAGCTGTCAGTGTGTCAGTGTGCTGACTTGACTATGACTTGCCCCCAAACTGCATGTGATTATCATAAAGTGGGCATGTCTGTAAAGGGGAGACTCGTGGGTACCCAGAGAACCCATTTACATTCACATATCTGGAGGTCAGAGGTCAAGGCCATAAGAAGACAGTGAGACAGAGAGGTTGAGAACCAGCAGGAAGCAGTGGAGGCTGTGGAGGTATTTCTCACCTCGCATCATAGCCGGTCAGCAGGTTATACAAACAGACGCCTTAAGAGTCAGCAGCTTAACCCCGCTGACCCTTTTTGGGGAGAAACAGCCTCAGACGGGACTGACAGGCCGAATCTGTCTCCTGTCAACAGTAATGCTATCCATCACGTTGGTGATGTCTACCTACGCAGACCAGGACTGTAACAGTGTCGATGTGACAAAGAGACAGACGACAGCAGAGCAATGCCTCCTCTCGCCCTGAATAAACATCTGACGCTCATTTATCCTCCTCTGCATGCTTACTTTAATGTACTCTGATATGAAGATTAATAATTGCGCCTCTGTTTGTTATTTACTTACAAAGACATCAACTGAGACGAGGTTAACCAAGATTAGTTTTCTAGCTGCATCTCAGTGTTTAGAGTGAAAGCCGTGTTGGAGTATTCCAGTCTCCTAGTTGTGTGACACTCTTTACATGTTAAAGTCTATTTACTAGTCACAGGGAAAGAACTACACAGAGAGACTGCAGCTGGTGCATCACAGTCAAACAAGATAAAAGGTTACCAGTCCTTTAACAAGTCAGCTCGTCGCTCCCTTAACAGAACATCTGCCCTCCTCATTCACTTATAATGAATGATTAAAAGCTTCCAATAGAGCTACAAGTGAGCCTGTAACGAGCCCTGGGTGCTCCGTGCTCCATGCTGCTAAACTAACATGAGTGGGTCAGCCCGTGCACCGGGACACACACACCTCTTGCAATAAAATACATGGACCCCAAGATGGACCCCTAAAAGCAGCTTCACAAGAGTCAGAGAGCGATGGGAGCGATGTTCACACGGTGTGAGAGCAGTTTTAGCCCAAACAGCTGCCGAGGCACTCACATACATGAAGCAGCCATACATTAAGAACTGGATCGCACTCTTAAGTCCTCGGTACCGCTTCCAGACATCCTAATTCGGGGCATCACGCGTTCATCATGTGCCTCTTTCAACACCCATTGCGCTAATAATGAAACACGCTGACACAAGATATCTCGTTCTTTGGCTGTATAGTTGGTGTTGAAAGGAAGACAAATGTGCGTTGGTCCAAACAAGATACACTGGAAATGATCTCCTTTTCAATACGTAGATGAAATATTGAAGACCAACTGTTTCCGTTGAAGCTATCAAGACATCTGCAGCGGACAAACTCGATTTTGTATGAGCTCACCTCTCTTCTATCGAGGCATCCGGACTGTTAACAAGAGAAGAGGGTGAATAATAACCCCCCCGCCCCAGTATAACTATAGTTTGAGCAGTCTAAACGGGCCATCTGCCTCTGCCTCTCTTTAGGCCGCTCGCTGCCAGTCGCTGGGCATGCACAATGACGTCGGGGATGCTCCAGAAGCCCACAGTTCCCATCATCCATTTGTCTGTGTGTTTCCAGACCAACTGACTCTCATTATAGGTGAGTCGCCTGACAGCCAGGGCCGGCGCTCTCAGAAATCAACGAGCTGAGGAAGAGTGTCACGCGGACGGATGTCAGTTGGTTTGGCCTTGCAGGAACCCGGGCCAGAGGCCGCTCACATTAGGAACGCGATCAATTAGAAGCAGAGATTAATGGGGAGCCGTGCCGATGATAAAGCCGTTGAAGATGATACTACTGAGGGGACTCGGGCCGTTTGTCCTCTTGTCTGGCTGGTGTGCAGGCTGCCAACAGATGGGACCCAGATGAGACTGGTGGGCTTTTATAGTCTCCAAGAAACCCTAGACCCAATTAGGCCTTAAAGGCAGCACACCAAACCTGCCTCAAAGGCCAAATTACTCAACAGTGTGACTTTTCTAGTAGCGGAAATTACACACTTTACTGAGTCCAATGAGTTTGTTGAGTTCAGTTTAGTTGAAAGATTTACAGTCAAGTCTTTTTTTTTGTGGCATGGCTTGAGGGATGGCAATGTCTCAGCAACCTTTGGATGGATTGCCAGGGAATTTTGTGCAGGCATTGCAATGACTTTGATGATCCCTCGACTCTTCATCGAGCACCATCGTCAGGTCCAATTTTCAATTCGTCCAATACTTTGGTTTAACACCAAATACCTGCAAAATTATTATACCACCAATCAAATGCATTGATAAGTGATTGCCTCATTACGCCTTAATGTTATTGCATGCCCTTTTGCTGTAAGAAAATAACGATACACATGAGTATTGCGATATTTTGTTTTGGGATAAAACGCTGTAGCCATCGATTTTTAATCAACCTCTTAAAAAGAATCGTCCGACTGTCGGGCCTGGCCGTTATTTTGTCTTTCGTAAGTTGTAGCGGGCTCAGTTTTAAAGCTAGAGGGAAGGTACTGGCATCATATGAAACTAGAGGAAATCCACTGGTAACAACCATGTCAGATTTGCGAATAACGCTAAATAATGCCCCATAAATATGCAACATTTTGGCGAGGAAAAACTGGCATGGACATTTTCAAAGGGGTCCCTTGACCTCTGACTTCAAGATATGTGAATGGGTCACATCCTTGCTAATACACAGCCCTTGTTTGAACTGCTGGTTTTCTTTTGGTTTGATACAAAACTAACAAAACTATCACTGTTTAAAGGTTATTAACTCAGCAACCACTGCTAAAAGCTACTAATATGGTCAATGACACTCATGTTTTGAGTATTTCAGTTGCAGATTTACTGTTAAAGATTCGTTCATCAATGTTATAAAAATCTATGGGAATAAAAAGCAGCACCTAACTCTGAGAGAGCACAGCATTTTCACAGAATCACTCATTTATTTTCCCTTTATGTTTCTATCTATTATATTCAGAAATGATCTTTTGTGTGCTAAATACCGACAACACAAAAATCAAAACAAACAAGACATTTTCCTGTTTTACCTCGTCACCGTCACGCCACGGTGCCTTCCTCCAACGGCGAACATAAACAGATTTATCTTGAAATATGAAGCGCACTACATATTTGACAAACTGTGTCGCACTTTCACACAAACGCTCCCTCAAATGTAAATCAACGGCCAAAGAAATTAAATTGTCAAATCAAACCGGTTTGGGCAAGAGCCAAGGCTGCGAATAGCCGACCTAAAGTGTGATCCATGACACACTTTCAAATCCAATACCACAAATGAGAAGCGGCGAGGAGGAGTTGACTGTAAAAACGGTGAGCTGTTTTGATGTAATCTCTCCCTCCCTGTTCTGCTGACAGATGTTGCATCTTTGCATTCATGTAAGATTTTGACAGTGTTTGTTTTTTCCCTGACATCTTTTGCTGAGGTCTCTAGAAGCTAAACACACACACACAGAGAGAAAGTGAAACTGCACAGTCATCCGTATTTGCAGGGAAGGTTTGCTAATGATGTCTGTCTATAATGAGGCGGATTAGTGTTGCGAGGCTTTAATATTTTCTGCTGAATGGGCCTCTTCTGGGTCCCCCGCCTGCCGTTCTCGTGTTTGAGCACGAAAAAAACCCTTCACTCCATTCAAAAACCTGGGTGTGCATATAATTCTGTTGGATGTCAGTACAATTACGGGGAAACTGCACCGTCAGAGGCCGTGAGGTTTTGCTGTACATGGGAGAGGGATTGCAGAGTGCACCGTGATATGAGCGAGACATTTGAAGACATGTCGTGTGAGATCTTGAATCCACAGACTGCGTTCATAGTTTTACATCACGTGCATTTAGCTGACGCTTTTATCCAAAATCCCAAATTTGAATCCATCCGTTGCAAGTATTCAAGTAATCTAGAAGATGTGAGGGCCATAGTGAGAGAGAGAGGACATTAAAGGGGCAGTCCATTTGTGTAATTTTTCAAATGGAAACGCCCACTCAGCTGTTAGCAAAAAGCATATGACAGATTACCAAAGTAAACTAATCAATAAGGTTGTGAATAATGTGAATGCTAGCACTATCTGACTCAACGTTACCTGTTCTAAGTTTGGAAATAACTGAAAGGGTTAGTTTGGATTTTTTTGTTGGGTTTCAAAGTAGGGTTATTATGTATACTCCCTTGTTCTGTAAGGTAAAATTATTGTTTTTAATCAATGGAGTCTGGTGGCTTTGAAGAGAGCGACTTCAGTTCTCCGTCAGAAAGGGCTGTCTGACAGCGAGACAAAGCAGCTGCGGATGGGAGCAGCAGAAAAATGGATTTAAAAAGGAAAAAGAAAAGCAACATCAGTTTGCAACGGGACAAGATTTTGGTCCCGAAAGCAATTTATGTTTGTAGTCCAAGTAGTTTTGACTTATCACGTTTGAGCAGACTTTGGTTAGATGCAGGTAAACAGTCTGTGTGGAGAGTCTGCTGTATTGATTGGTTGGTTTGTTTGTGTTATTGTGTGAGTTTCGGATCTGAACTAACGCGGCGTCCACACTGCAGTACATTGCGTAGCTTCCACGCTCTAAACTGGGAGCACGCCGACTGCCATCTAAGTTACGGTAGGTAATAATACACATAAGGATATGTGTATATACGTAAAAAGTCATCATGCCAAAACCTACGTCAGATCACATGGGAAAAAGTTTATAGAAGGGCTTGGGGAAATAGCAGTTTGACGCTAAAACATACGTACTTCAACCACTGGGAAGCTACAGAATGATTAAAAAAAAAAAACTAAATAATGGACTTGCCCTTTAAAAACTAAACTAAGAGAAGAATAATACAATAAACTTCGGTCTCCAAAGCCACCTCACATCCCTCTCTAGCTACTGAATCACATGTTCTACATTTTGTCAGCACTCTTATTGATTATCACAAAGATATAAAACATGAACTCAATCCGGTGGAAAGAAACACAACAAGACTTCAAATCTCCGCTGAGTTGAAAGGCCCTCGTATACCACTTCTCCCGTCACTCCTCGTTCTCATCATCTTCACAGCGGGGTTGCCGACGATTCCTTCCGGGACCAAGTAATGCGGTCGAGGGGTATGATTCTGTACACGAGCCCTGCTCCCAATTTCAAGCAATAAATTCCCATCAATCATTATTTCCTACCAATAAATCCTATTCCCCGAAACACACCAGCCTCTACTGAGAAAAAAAAACGGGCATGTTTGGCATTTCCGTCCAGTCTGACCACTGGGAACGCCACGCAGGCATCGAATGTGTGGAATATCATTTGCATTAACAATGTAGATGTGTCTTACATGAAATGAGGCTTACAGGAAATGCAAAAGAAAAACACTTATCCTCCCGTTACTGGATTCAAACTACTGCACGGCACAGCCAAAATGTAGAGGTCTGACATTTTGTTGTGGATTTCTGCACGTTCGCTCTAACCTCAAGAGAAGCATTAAGAAGGGGAAATCTGTCTGCAGTATTAAAAGTAGTAAGACCAGGGATTTGGGGGATCTAAGAGAGGATCAACGAGCTGTTAGTGTAACTATAACTCCTTTTTATTGCATTATTTCCAGACGAAAGGAAAAGTTATGGGACAGCATTTTTAAAAGCTGCAGTCTTCAATATCACATTAGCCACCAAAGTGACCAAAGTTTGACCTTTTAGTATTAAATAGATGATACCTGCGCACTATAAATGCAGGCTTTTATTATTCACTGTAACAGTACAAAGGTCAGACTCTTTAACATATTGTTCCTGATGAAAGCAAATTAGAGCAAGTAGAGGAGGGGGTGGCTATTAATTCACACTTTTCCAGCTCTTTGCTGTATCCCATGAGCCCTCTGAGCAGTCAGAGGTCATACACTTTGGCCTTGTAATTATAACTATTTTATAACTATTTAACCTATTACTGTAGGTATTCAGGTGCCAATTGAAGGCATGGAGTGGTTGGCTGAGTTTAAAATGAACAAGAAATGTAGAGATTATGTAGCTTGATCTGATCAGTGCATCAAAATGAATCGAACTATAAAGCAAGGAATCTCTGTCTGTCTGTCTGTGTGTCCTTCGCATATCTCAAGAACCGTTCATCCGATCTTCTTCACACTTGGCCGGTGTGTTGCTGAGGACCCGAGGGTGTGCAGTGTCAAATGTGGTGCAATTTGGCCATGCGGTGGCGCTATAACAATTAACTTTCTTCAGAATCAGAAATTGTTTGTTAACAGTGACACCTGAGGCCGTTAAGTCAACGAAAGTCAGCGTCCTGTTTATCTCCTGAACGCTATTGCGACCACATTTGGTGGGCATATGGAGATATGACGTCTGAGTGACCACGACAAATTTGGTGCCATTTGGCCAATGGGTGGCGCTGTAGCAGCAGCATCTCACTATAAAGAAAGTATTCTCTGTCTGTCTGTGTACGTATGTATGACTGCATATCCACGCAAGCAGCACTTCTTGGGGGCCAAAAGAATTGTCCTGTTTCGGACTGGCACGCGCTCCAAACGGGCACTGCACTAAATGATACCATTCACTCCAGCGATGGATGCAACTGGAGCATTTGAAAAACAAAATAACTTTGGAAGGGGATAAGAAGGAAATGAATGAATTGTCAGCTGGTGGCAGATATCTGTGAGAAGCCAGAGCAGACCTTTCTTAGCCATTACTCTTACTGACTGTCCACACATCAGCCAAGTTGGATTAGCTCTGCAAGGACTTCAACTGACTTGTGGATCCCCTCGCATTGTGAACACAGTTTTTAGAGAAACAGAGTTCATTATGTAAGCAGATTAGCTGTGAAACTTGCAGATGCTGGTGCCGCGCCGGTTTCTGCTCCTCGGCTTCCAGCAGCTGCTCAGTTGGCCTCGGTCCACTCACCGGGCCGGCGGCGACCCGCCACTTGGGAGAAACGGGCCTGTGTGACTGCAAGATCGCCGTTTCAAGTCCCAAATGGAGGGAAATAAAATCTGTGCAGAGGAAGTAAATCAAGACTCATCTGCTCCGCCACTGACAGCTGCTGCTGCTACTGTGATGTCTCCGGCCAACGAGTTTAAGCTCCAGGTGTTACAGTAGGTGGCCAGTGGCGGGTTTCCAATATTCGCAGCTCGCGTTGCCAATACGTGGCCAAAAGTTTAAATAATAGCTCCAGTTATTCTCAGGACGGGGGGGTAAAGGTTGTCAGTGAATAACTAAAGTTTCAGATTAATATCAGCGTTCAAGCCCAGGGGATAAACAAGCCTAACAAAACAGTTATGCACAAGCAGAGCAATATGTTCATGTGTCATCACCTTGGTCTCTCAAGGTTAGCTCATTCGGTCCAAAAACCGGACAAAAAAAAAAAAAAAATGTTTTTACCACCACGTAGATAGTGAGATTCTTCCAAACAGTGGTTTTGCTAGCTGGCTCTATCTTTGTGGATGTTATATGTGTGTCAGATGTTTCCTTCCCCCTTCGCGCCCACGCTTTAAGCAACCGTGCTTCCTCAAACTTCGGCTTCCCAAGCTGGCCGGACCGTCTGTGGTCGGAGCAGGTGGTGGATCAATGGGCTTAGTAAGTGACTGAGACAAAGAGTTATAGCTGCACACACACACACACACACACACACACACACACACAGAGAAGTCGCTGGCACATCGAGTCACATGCTTGCAGTGCTTGCAGCTCGCCCCTTAGTGACCGGTGCGTCAGTCTGGACTCTGTCTGTTTCCAGCCACGACCAGAATCACTTAAAGGGCATAGTTGGTAGTGCTGTGATTAGTTGAAATTCTCATTTCAATCCGACAGCAATTACAAATATCTGGTAACTGTGGCTGTCGCAGGACTATGATAAGCCTGTCCAATCATTTACTATCTGGTCAAAATGAACCTTAAAGGGAGATTTGTCAAGTATTTAATACTCTTATCAACATGGGAGTGGACAAATATGCTGCTTTATGCAAATGTATGTATATATTTATATTATTGTAAATCAATTAACAACACAAAAAAATGACAAATATTGTCCAGAAACCCTCACAGGTACTGCATTTATTTCTATCTTTTTGCATTTCAGAACAACTCTAACGCCCCAATTTCATCCCCGGGGATCAATAAAGTATTTCTGATTCTGAATTTGACTATAAATAATTAAATAAAAGGCACAGGTCTTAGTCTTTCCAGAGCTGGTTTTGACACATTGAGCTCACACAGTGACATTAGGGTTCACCGGGACTCACATTACACGACCTTGACATTGTCTTCCTTCCTGCTTCTTTAAGTGCTAACACTCTGCTTCCATTGCAGCTGGAGGAAAAAAAATCAAACAGCTGATGAACGTGAGAAAACCAGTTGTACAATCTGCTTCGTTCCAGTGACGGGACCCTTTTGGACAGATTCTCCTCAGAGAGTTTATCACTTCTCTTCTAACTAACAGCGACTTTAAAATACTGACACGTATTAGAACGATGTATACGTTACAGAGAGATGGAAACGGTCTGATAAATGCAGCACAGGGAGCGTTAACATATAAGAAACACAGTTTTAAGAAAAGGACCAAACACTCACTATGCTCTCACTGAGACAGCGCGCCAAAAGCAGCTAAACAAGCCTTAGTCACTTTTAATGGCAGGAGGGATGGATGCCAGGGCAAACCGACACTGCATAAACACTTAGTCAACTGTAGTTAAAGTGAGGGGTAATTATCTCACAGTGACGACAATCAGTGGTTATACAGCCCGTCATCTCATTAACAGAAAGGGGGAGACGACACCGCCCGCAGCGCCCGGCCGCGTGGCAGCAGCTTTATACACATTATTAGGAAGTCAAAGTATGCCGGGGTTTGAACTTTTCAGGTCTTTACTGGGTTTTTTGGTCAAGTGCGGTTACTGCAGTCATCAGCCGTCTCTCTGAATTATAAAGACGATGATGTTTGGTGATCAGAGTTGTTATTATTGGCTGCATGAAATTTCCGTGCAAAGCAACAAGCGACAGTTTGTCCGTTTCTACTGTGACAGCGGCCTGAAATGTGACATTAGAGGGTTCAGTGAGAGTGCACGGCAGATGGAAGAAGTAGTATTCAGATGCTTTACTTAAAGGAACAGTGTGTAATATTTAGGAGAATCTATTGGCCGAAATCGATTTAAATATTTCATCACGATTAATCCCAAATAAACATTTTTATCTGTTCAAAATGTACCTTAAAGGGAGATTTATCAAGTATTTAATACTCTTATCAACATGGGAGTGGGCAAATATGCTGCTTTATGCAAATGCATGTATATATTTATTATTGAAAATCAAATAACAACACAAAACAATGACAGATATTGTCCAGAAACCCTCACAGGTACTGCATTTAGCATAAAAAAATATTGACTATGACTTGCCCCAAACTGCATGTGATTATCATAAAGTGGGCATGTCTGTAAAGGGGAGACTCGTGGGTACCCATCGAACCTATTAACATTCACACATCTGGAGGTCAGAGGTCAAGGGACGGCTTTGAAAATGGTCAGTTTTTCTTCGCCAAAATTTAGGTCAAGTTTGGAGCGTTATCTAACCTCCTTCTTGCTAGTATGACATGGTTGGTACCGATGGATTCATTAGGTTTTAGTGTTTCATATGATGCCAGTATCTTCACTCTAACTTTGTTACCTTAGAATGAGCCGTTCATATCTACATAGGGAGCGGGTCCTCTTCATGGAGTCCTTCATGTTGCACCTCCATGTTTCTACAGTAGCCCAGAAAGGACAAACCAAACACTGGCTCGAGAGAGGGACAATTACGTTTTTACATCGCCGTTTATATCTACATAGGGAGCGGGTCCTCTTTTCACAGACTCCGCCACAAAAAACACTGTTAACTTTTCCTACTTGGGCTGGAATCGGTAACGCTACTCGCTGCCGTCGCCCCTCTCTCTCTCTTGCTTCACCACTCATTTCCCACGTACACACTCAACTTTAACAACAACTGGCTCTAGAGAGGGCCATTCACGTTTTTTTGCGTCGACCAACGTAGCGTTCCTACACGCTCGGCACACGGGAGAGGCTGTAATCTGCGACCTCGCCCCTAGATACCGCCAGATCCTAAACACTGTTCCTCTAATTCAAAAGATTCAAACAATTCAAACAATCGCAGAAGTTAAATCGGGGAACTGCAAACAATTCACACATCTGAAATGTGACGAGGCGCCAGCACGCAGACACTGCTTCGTAAGGAGTCACAAGCCAAAATGTTGGGGGTTTAACAATGCATACATGTGGGTTTTATTATCTAAATCTGAAAAGCAAGTAGACGCAACAGCTGCCAAACAAGTGTAGTGGAGTAAAATGTGCAATTTATCCCTCTGAAATGTAGTGGAGTAGAAGTATAAAGCAGCAAAAAGCAGACATCCAAGTTATCTCTTGATCACCAGATTGAAACAGAACAGGGAGAGAAGAATCAGATCTGAATTTCGGCTAGTAGGCTGATTTAAGACGGTCGGTGGATGCTGAGCTGTTGTCAGTAGCTGTTGGATGAGAGCATCACCTGTAACATGTGGTGTGATCTCTGCAGAACTGTAATCCCTGTAATCTACGATATTTAAATGGATTTTTTACTGTTGCTACAACTCTATAAAACATCATTACAGCTCAACGGCGGAGCAGTTAGTACTTCACACATTCCTCATAACGATAATTCTCCCTTTGCGCAACAGCACATTAAACATAGATGAATATAAAAGTTGAAGCACTCACCATTTGCGACTGGCTCCTGGGGCTGCCATTGATATCCTCCACCTTCTCATTCGCTGCGAGAGAGAGAGAGGAGATGAAGATGTTTACCGTCGTCCCACCTAATACGACCGCTTAATACCACTAAACATCCCGGCGTCCAGTGACTGTTGAGTTCAGGTGCACAAATCCAGCAGGAAACCTCTGTTGAGGGTTAGCATGGTAGAGTGAATGTGTGTGTGTGTGTGTGTGTGTGGAGGTGCAGAGCGACGCAGGAGGAAAGGTCTGGGAAGCAAAGCTGCCTAATTCGTCAGCTGCCGCCAGAGAATTACTGACAGGCCGGCTTGGCCTCATTGTCTGTTGGGGCGAGCAGGGAGGGTAAAGTTTCAGTTCAACAGAGAGGGAGGGAGAGAGAGAGAGAGAGAGAGAGAGATGGAGAGAGAGAGATGGAGAGAGAGCAAGGAAGTTAGTCAGACAGCATCAGTGAGAAAGGCAGCATATGTAATAGAGAGGAAAATGTGTTTGTGTGAGTGTGATAAACAGAAAGAGAGGGAAGGAGGGAGTCTCAGAGAGAGAAGAGTTCACAACAGGAAGGGGAGACACAACGAAAAACAAAGAAAGAAAGAAAGAAAGAAAGAAAGAGAGCAAAGACAGCAGACGTAAGAAGAAGAAAAAGACTGTGTGACAGAAATGTGTCTGAAAAGACACAAGAATTGCGTAAGAGCCAGCGCTGCTCATTATTAATTACTGTGTGATTAATGCTGGGTTCAACCAGCAGTCAGTGGAGACATGTGATACGACATGTGACCATTTTCCGATCTGCCGTGCCGACCGCAACGCATATGGTAGTGTCGAAAAGATCAAAATATTGATACATACATGAATACATTGATGATAAAACGTTCTTAACCGAAAACCGACCCTCGTTAACCGATTATTAACCGTTAACCGACAAGATTTGACTTTTAACCGTTTTAACCGATATCGTTAATCGGTTAAAATGCTTAATGTCGGTTAACAGTTAAACAGTTAATTATTAACATCCCTACTAGGGATTAACATCCCTATGTTAACCAACATTAAGCATTTTAACCGATTAACGCTATCAACATAATTGCCGGTGTGGAGGCGTAAAAATAGATCGCCCTGTGCGTGCTGTTGCTTTTCTAGCGAGGACATTCTCAGGCGTGCAAGTGACTACTGTACTGTAGGTAGCCAGCTTTGTAGTCACTGGAAAGCAGATATTTCTCTCCTGGCGTTCAGGACGGTCGCCTCCCACCACCTTCCAGCTGCTGCATCAAGCGAACACGTCCCCAAGATAAAAAAAACTCCAATCTACAATCTACAAAAAGGCTGCCCTCTTCTCAGGATATCAAAGTAACAGTCACTGTAATGAGATTACTGCTTTTCAATTGTAATCCCTGATCACTGTAATGCGTTAGTCAGTAATGTGTTAGTACAAGATGAAGAGGAGAAAAAGAGAAAGGGAGATCAGAGAGAGGAAAGAAGGACAAGAGGGGGTGAGAGACAAAGAGAGAGAGACCTAGAAACAGCGTGAGAGATGGAGAGATAGAGAGAGAGAGAAAGAGAGAGATGGAGACAAAGAGAAGCAGAGCGCCAGAGAGGAAGAGAGACATAAAGGCATAAAGGGGAGAGAGAGAGAGACTTAAACTGTCTCTGGGGTCCAATGGGAGACACATGCCTCTGCACCCCGGGGTGTCAGGGCCATAGATCTGCTGCTGCTGCTGCAGCTCGCCCTGCACCCAAAACAACAGAGCTGCTGAGATTTGGCCCAAATATCAGACTGAGGAACAGCTTCCCTCCAACTCACCACAACAAAGACCAAACACACAGTGTGTGTGTGTGTGTGTGTGTGTGTGTGTGTGTGTGTGGGTGTGTGTGTGTGTGTGTGTGTGTGTGGGTGGTCGTTTCATCTAGCAGAATCATAGGCACACGCAGTGTTTTATTAACGCTGGATTTATTCATCTTTGCTTTATTAATATTATTTTTTTTAAAAACTGTAGGTAAGACATCAAATACTGTAAGATTTAAGATATAGAAATAGATTTTTTTAATAACAGAATTTAAATATTTGCTTCATTCAAGTCTATGCGGAGGTTGAAGGAAGTTACAGCTTTTACTGTAACATGACGTCATATCCGTTCCGTATCCGTCAACCAAAACAAACCGCAGCGAGCCGAAACGAGAAAGTAGAAAGCAGAAAACAGCGGAGGGTTGGCGTGGATACGACCTGCACCCTCACATGTTAAATCCAGCGTGGTAAACACCACACATCCAGTAAAGGATGGAAACACTTTGGGTTTCACACATTGACAGGAAAAGCAGAGCTAGACATCACGGCTAAATATGCATGCCATATCGTGATAACGGGAGATAGGTGTATCGTCCTAATATACAGCTTTGGTAGCAGGAATCTATCCTAATAATTATGTATGTAGTAATTATAATTATTAAAAGTGAATGCACTTGTAATGTGTGAACTTAATCACTAAGCTGAAGAAAGAAGCGGAGAGATGATGATGGATTAATAGATGCAGCAGTAGATAATAGAGGAAAGGTGTGTGTGTGTGTGTGTGTGTGTGTGTGTGTGTGTGTGTGTGTGTGTGTGTGTGTGTGTGTGTGTGTGTGTGTGTGTGTGTGTGTCTACCTATGATCTGGATGATCTGTGCCAGCAGGACTCCATCGGTGACGTCCTGGCTCAGGTCCTTGATGAGGCGCTGACAGCCAGACTTGGCCAGGTAGTGATTGGCCCAGTCCGTGTAAATCTGCAACGATAACAGAAGACATCCTGTCAATATATGCGTGAAACATAGACAGAGAGGAGGTGTGTGTGTCGATAACATAACATACTGCATGTTGGATGGAGTAAAAGAAGGAAAGCTGAGTTTTTGTCTCTGCCCCTGAAGTCTACTTTATCCTAACAGTCATTTCTAACCTAACTTCTCCTCCTCGCTGCGTTTCTCCCGACAGCACAGTGCTCTGACTGCCTCTCTTGTCTTCTCTACAGTGATGTGGTAAATGTCCTGCCAGGAGTACTGTCCAAACACTCCCCCCCCCCCGTTCCCTGCACATCTCCGCTACTCAAACACAAATATTTCATCAAGCTTTGGCACCCGAGGGTCGCACAGAGAGCTGTTTATGTTTATCTTCCTCAATCGGATTCATAAATGATCCCAGACAAACACTCTGACATAGATAGATGTTAATGTGACAGCCTGCGCTGACAAACTACATGAGCATCCAAATGAAGGACAGTCTTTAAGACGTGTGCTGGACCTTTGGTCAAACACAGAACAGTGAGACAAAGCAAACTTGGCACGAGTCAGAGCAATCACACAACGGAATCTTGTTAAGTCGAGTCTTAACGAAGACGTTTGCTGTAACAGGTGGATTCACTTCCCCCGACGGAGTCTCTAAACCCGGAAGAGGAGCATGTTGGATAATCTTTTGTATTGTCACCTAAACCTCTTAAACAGCCGCTGCGTCTTTCATTAGAGCCCATAAGCTGACCGATAAGCGACGCTTTGTCCGGCGGACGACAGAGTGGTCTGGACAGCTGCTGCTGCGATTTCACCGGGCGCCCCCAAGACGAAAGATGGGAATCACATTTGGCGTCCAAAGCGCTTGTGGCTTGCGGACTAAAAGAATCAGGTTCTTTTTGTGTGCAATTGGTTCCGTTTTTCACGCCTGAGCTTGAGGATCGAAGAAGATGTAAACGTTGAAGGGCTGCTTCAAGCACCCCAAGTAGTTTTATATACCTTAAAACTTCACCAATGTGGTGTTTTTTTCTTCTTCCTTCCAGAACTCTCTCACTAAGCAGCCAATTAGACTGTTGTCAGGCTATTAAATAGCCGTTATCAGAAACCTAAACCTAAAGAAGTTGTAGTTTTATTACCTAAACCTAAAGAAGTTGTAGTTTTGTTGCCTAAACCTAAATAAGTTGTAGTTTTGTTGCCTAAACCTAAAGTTGTAGTTTGTTGCCTAAACCTAAAGAAGTTGTAGTTTTATTGCCTAAACCTAAAGAAGTTGTAGTTTTATTGTCTTAATCTAAAGAAGTTTAAGTTTTGTAAACCTAAAGAAGTTGTAGTTTTCATGCCCAAACCTAAAGAAGTTGTAGTTTTGTTGACTAAACCTAAAGAAGCCTTTTTGTTTGTGTTGAAAAGGTGATGTTTCATTCAGTTTTACAACATATTAGAACGTTTTGCTTTTAAGTTTCGCTTTCACTTTTACAACGTAGTAGGCCCCTACTGACCCACATCTATGGAGCTTATAGCGACTGATAACGCCCATTTAATGGCCTGAGAACAGTCATATTGGTGCAGGAAGAACTAGAAGGCACCTGGGAAGTTACAAGAACTAGAAAAGCAATCTGGTTCTTCACACTGTGCGGAGAGGAGAGAGCGTTTGAAACAAACTTCCACAGACAGCCATGGAGGAACGTCTTTCTTCCTGCTCAGCTTGAAATTAGATTTTGGGACCAAAAGGAAATCTGTAGCAGCCCATATAAAGACACTAACTGCTGATCTGCTGCCGGAAACTTCTTCTTGTTATCCCCGGATAAAAAAAGTGGTGAAAATCCCCTCAGAAATGTAAGATCCTCCAGGAGTATGGGGGGTCCTTAGTGTCAAAAAGTAGAATTAATTCAGATGTATATACTTCCTGTCAGTCAAACTGTGTGGTGGAACTTTAACATCTTTGTCTCCAAAATTTTCTGCAGATGAAGTTTCTATAAGCACAACAGGCTTCTCGGCATCTCAAATGGGAATTCCCTCATAAAACTTGTTTCTCATGATGAAAGAATCCCGTTTTCCCCTCATTTACCTCACACCGCCCGTAATTAAAAACATTTGTCTCCCGCTCTTTTCTCTTTTTCTTGGAAGAGAGAGACGCTCCTTTTTAAAAGACGCCGCCTCTCAGAAGTTTTCTATCTGTTGTGGTTTTCCCTCGGCGACTTTCTCCGTGATGAGAAGCCGTAAAGTCGGACAAAAAAATGAGAGCCGTCGCAGGAGGAAAACACTAAAACCTGCTCGCAAACAAGAGGCATGTGCACGTGCAAATAAATACACACACATACACCGCAAATGCAAACCGCATCCCATCGGGGGGCAAGTAAACAAACAGGAGAGCGGGAGGATGGGGAAAGTGAGGAGGAATTAGGATGCTGTCAACTACAGTCACACATCAGGCTGCAGGAAATTCCACCAAGGCTGCTGGACAGCTAAGTTCATTAGACCTGGGACGACGAAGAGGAGGAGGAGGAGGAGGGTTTGATCTGTAACAATGTCTTAGCAGCCACCTCCCGCTGCCATACATCTCTCTCTCTCTCTCTATCCATACCCTTAAAAGGGAGCAGGGACAGAGGATTAACGCTGCAGCACAGAACCAGAGTAAAAAAGACTCAACCCTCCTGCCAGCAATAGACAGGTTCACATCCAAATTTAGCTCCAACGTTAACAACATTTCCCGAAAAGCAGCAAAAGAAAACGCAAATTGAAGTGCGTTTCCATCCACTACTTGACCCGAATGCATCGAAATAAAGAGTTAGTGGTTTTTCCAAATTGAGAATGCACTTCAAAACAGGTGGATGGAAACACACTTGAAGCTGCAGTAGGTAGAAAATGGAGCAAATGTGATTTAAAAAAAGGTATTTTTATATAAAACGGTCACTATATCCTGACAGTAGTGCATGAGACAGGTAATCTGAAAAATATCATGTGCTTCTGTGTCCTACGGTGCTCCTAATGGCATCTGCAAGATTTCACAGACTGGAGGAAAACAACCAATCAGAGCCGAGCTGGAGCCTTGCCGTCTCTGAGCAGCTGTCAATCACTCGCAAACTCCGATCAAACAGTCAAACTAGGCAGCGCTGATCAAATATGAATCAATATTCTGTTACTGTAATGCCTATTTCTCTCCTCAAATGTTTTCAGAAACATCTTGTAGTGTACTGTTTAGCTGTAAAATGAGAAAGTTTGTTACCCGGAACCCTGTTGAGATCAGTTGAGGAAATACCAAGCACCGCCCACCAGCTGGAGCACAGCCAATAGGAACGCTCAAGTTGTCTTTCAGAACACTTGAATTACAATATGCTGAAAGGTTTTTGCCCAATGATGCCAAAAGATATACTGCCCCTTTGTGCGCATCAAGCAGGAGACCCAATAGGTTTTGGACCAGAGTGAAAATGTTGTTTTTGAAAGGCTAAATGCCAACAAATATGGACTGAGGCAGAATATTTAGTTCGATTGGCGCACTGTAGTGATTGATCACCCGAACCAAACTCTTTGGGCTCCGTTCCAGCTCTGCTCTAACCAGCTTTGTTTGAGGGCGTGCCAAACTAGCCGCTAGGCAGGTATTATGCAAATGTGTTACTTGATGACATCACCACGTTACGGAAGAAAAGGCGGGACTTCAAGGAAGGCGTTTGAGGCAGTTCAGGAACAGTATTTCTGTGAGGGAGAGGAACTCCTTTTGGCCTGGGCTTTGTAACTTTGCAGACCTTTTACACGCACAAAAAACGATATAACACACTACAGGAAAAGGAAAAAGCACAATAGGCCTCTTTTAACTAAATTTCCAGAAAAGCAGCAAAAGAAAATGCTAATTAAATTGCGTTTCCATCCGCTACCTGAGCTGAGTGCATCAAAATAAAGAGTTAGTGCTTTTCTAAATTGAAAATGCACTTCAAAACAGGTGGATGGAAACACACTTAATGTTTCTGGGAAAACACAGAGGCCTTTCAATCACTTCCTCTACACTCGTGGATGCAAGTAAGAAGTGAATGGAGGAGGTGGGGAGTGATCCACATACCTAGCGGAGGGAGCGATACCCAGCGGATGAATTCAATTTGTGGCTAAAATAGCCAGCTGCTTCTGCATCTGCCGCAGCTCCTGGAGGGAAATGACTCCCAATAAACACTCATCTTCAGGGCTGCACACTATAGCTGTTCAGCCCCGAGGTCAAAACAGTATTTGCATTTGATTTGGAAAGTTTGTTTTAGCAGCAGGACAACAGGGCTTCACACAATCACGAGAAAAGCAAACTAAAGCGAGTTTAAAATCTATCTCTGAGCAAACACTCTTTATCTGCAAACACTTGTCTTGCTGAATGGAACAAAGCGTCCATATGGGAATCTAAAAAAGGATCAAACAAGAAGGTAGATAGATAAAATTTCACTCAGGCTGATTACAGATCTGCTTGCAGGTCAGTTTCAAACTGAAACCTACGAAAACAACAGCACTGAAGACACAAACAGAAAAGTTACTTCAAACTAGGGCTGTCAAGGTTAACGCCATAATAACAACATTAATGCAACAATTTCTAGGTTGTAGCGGGCTCAATTTTAAAGCTACTGGTATCATATGAAACCAGAAAACCTAAAGATTCCATTGGTATCAACAATGTCATATTAGCTTGCTGTGGTATGGTCATTTTCAAAGGAGTCCCTTGACCTCTGACTTCCAGATATGTGAATGTAAATGTGTTCTCTGGGTACCAACGAGTCTCACCTTTACAGACACAGACCGGAGGAAAACAACCAATCAGAGCCGAGCTGGAGCCTTGCTGTCTCGGAGCAGCTGTCAATCACTCGCGAACTCCGATCAAACAGTCAAACTAGCTAGCGCTGATCAAATATGAATCAATATTCTGTTACTGCAATGCCTATTTGTTGTGTAAAATGACAGCTGCCTCCGTTGAATGAACAGCCAATAGGAACGCTCTCTCTCTGAAATGACCTATGATTGGCCAAAGTCTCCCATCATGGGCTTTTCAAAGCCTGAAAACAGAGCCATGAGGAGGAGCAGAAGTCTAGTTTTCTCTCAGAACACTTGAATTACAATATGCTGAAAGGTTATTATGGGATTTTTATCCAATGATGCCAAGAATATACTGCCTAATGCTGCTTTAACACAGAAATAAAACATTGCCAGTCATCTGATGGAATATGCCAAAATGTACACATCACAGAGGAACCCCAGGAAGTGTCTGCCACCAACTTCTAGATCTGGACATTTTCGGGAACTCAAGTTGGAAACGTTGCAAGGAGAGCTCAAACAAATCAAGGCAGAAGACTCGGACTCAAAAGAGCAGCTTCAACTTCCTGTTTCTCACCCCGACTTCAAGTTCAGTTAGAAAAAACCCTAAGAATGGTCTTTGAAGCATGTCAATGCCTGCAGGTGAATCGGCAATGTCCTGCGTTTGACCCTGAAGTTCTGGGACCCCTTGTCACCTGTCATCCAACCTCTTCTCTCTGAGCTTTCTGATGAAACACGCAAACATCAAAGCGACACTTTCAAGAAGAAGCCTGCCTCCTGTCTCAGCGTGAGCCGCCGACTCACTGATCCACTCACTTCATGAGAGTTCAGCCTGTCAGCAGCCTCTCCTGCACTCGTTACCCTCTCTCCTCTCTCTGAGTCCCAGTCGCTACGGCAGCGGCAAAACATCAGCATTAACGCCGCCTTCAGAGACATCGTATAGAGACACACATGCTAGATGAGACAACATGCACATGCAATCTATACCAATTCCCCAGCTGCTCATGCACAAGCAAACACAAATGAACCCCCTCCCCTTGCCCACCCTCCTTCCTCTTTCTGTGTTTCGGCAGCCAGCATCAATCAGCAGAAGTCCAGTCTCCGTGCTGATGTTATCCTCATTGATGCCACAATGAAGTGTCGTCCCTCTCCTCCTCTTCCTCTCTGCAGATCTCTCCCCCCTCGGCAGAGCTAACAAACAGCCGGCTCTCACCACCCGGAGCAGATAAACTGCCTTCAACAGTCCCGATCACAATGCAGTGACTACAGCTACGCAGGTATTTTTTGGTTGGCAGAGCCTGCAGTGGCGCCGCTCAGCCTCCGGGGGGGAGGCGAGATGCTGGAGTGAGAGCAGGAAGGAAGTGCACTGTTTATCAATGTCCTAAATGTATGGGCTCTTTAATCAGGGCATCATTCCAACGCTGTCTAATAAATTAAGAACGTAATTGCATCCAAGGGGGGTTTGTGCGTATACACAATCACTTGGGAGACATTCAGCTGTGTAATGCTGTTTTTGGAAACAGTCTAGCCAGGAGAGACGTCTCCTCTGTGGCTATAGGCCGGCTCGGAGAGCTCAACTTGGCAACGGTGCAGCTCTGCTCCCGCATGGCTCCTAAATGTAATTAAACACAACATAAAGCTGCATTAACTAAACGAGCGATGAGCCGACGGAATCGATGCGACAGAGCTTCCTCCATGACTCCATGTCTCTGGGTCATGACAGACCAGGAGTGATGGAGGGATGGAAGCATCCAGGATGGGATGGCGGCTGTTGCTGAGTTTATGGAGGGTGATAGAGAGGAAAAAAAGACACACAAAAAAAGTCTAACTCAACAGAAAATCTGTTCTGACTGTGCTGTTCTATTCGTAGGTGATGTTTGGGATGTATGGAGGACAGAACCTGCCAAAATAAAAAAAAATGAATGAATAAATAAATAAAAAATATGTCATTAAACATAGTAAAAATAATATTAAAAATGAATGTAGCAATTATGAGTAATGTAAAGGGAAAATCATGCATAAATAAATAAATGCATTAATACATAAAGAAATACATACATTAAAGAAATAAATATAAAAATAAATAAATAAACGTAAAAAATAATATAAATAAATACATGAATAAATGTAAAGGAAAATTAAAAAGAAGAATAGATAAATAAGGGGATTAATACAAAGATAAATAAATAGAGAAGCAAATTAAAACAGAATTTCTGTTATAATTTTTTTAATAATCATTTTTTTATTTTAATAATTATTTATATATCAATTTATGTCACATTTAATCAGTTAATTAATGGCTGCATTTATTTTTAATATTATTTTGCTACATTTAATGACATATTTATTTATTTATCGAGTAATTTATTTATTCATTCATTTATTTATTTATTTATTTTTTGTTCTGGTAAATCCTATTGCTCCCCACATCTTCTCCAGCAACTAGTCCCTGCTGATGTCACAAAATCCCGCTCATACCAAGAAACTCAGATCTAAGGTGAGCGCAGAGAAACTTTTCCCTTTCCAGCTGATGAACATGAAATCAGCATTGAGTGTCAAACTCTGCGTTCTGCACAGCGAAGGCCACACATTCAAATAGCAAATAAGCAAAACACATTTCTAAGTGGAGGGGAACTTTAAATAATACAGTTGGAAGTTGAATTTACATGATAGAAAGTCTGGTAGATCAGCAATACTGCAGCTCATGGTCTTGTGGTACCTTGTAAATTGGGAGTCCGTGAAGGAAGACTGTGGTAATAATGTCATAAAAACGTTCTGACCTGAAGAAGCTGCTGAGTTTTGAATTAGTTTCCCAAAAGTAAAGCTGGTGTTACTGGACAGCTGA